>NC_036857.1:27500380-27616757 GCF_002910315.2 Salvelinus sp. IW2-2015 | reverse complement strand
ATTAGCTAGCTAGCTCACTAATTAGCTAGCTAGCTCACTAACTTTAGCTAGCTTAGCTCACTAACTTTAGCTAGCTAGCTCACTAACTTTAGCTAGCTATGCTCACTAACTTCAGCTATAATTTTTGCTTCAATCACACTAGATCTAAATCAAATGATGAAACCAGCAGCCAAACGATTGAAGACCGATATTCTGACATTTCTTCAGCGCAATGAGTTTTTATCAGTCAGTATAGCAATGTAACGTTATCTGTCAGTTTACATAGCAAACTCCCTACTTATCACACTGACACAGTATGAACAGCTCTACAGGCTTCACTGTCATGATGCACAGTCAGTACACAACACTATGCTCATCATATCTTAGCAGGATCAGATGGTGACAGGCCAGGTGATTTTACAGTACATTATAACAATCAGTGAATGGATACAAAGTCCATCTTGAGTTGATGGTGACAGGGTGTCCTCATCAGGGTCAGACGGTGACAGGGTGTCTCATCAGGGTCAGATGGTGACAGGGTGTCTCATCAGGGTCAGACGGTGACAGGGTGTCTCATTCAGGGTCAGACGGTGACAGGGTGTCTCATCAGCGGTCAGACGGTGACAGGGTGTCTCATCAGGGTCAGACGGTGACAGGGTGTCTCATCAGGGTCAGACGGTGACAGGGTGTCTCATCAGGTCAGACGGTGACAGGGTGTCTCATCAGGGTCAGACGGTGACAGGGTGTCTCATCAGGGCAGACGGTGACAGGGTGTCTCATCAGGGTCAGACGGTGACAGGGTGTCTCATCAGGGTCAGACGGTGACAGGGTGTCTCATCAGGGTCAGACGGTGACAGGGTGTCTCATCAGGGTCAGACGGTGACGGGTGTCTCATCAGGGTCAGACGGTGACAGGGTGTCTCATCAGGGTCAGACGGTGACAGGGTGTCTCATCAGGGTCAGACGGTGACAGGGTGTCTCATCAGGGTCAGACGTGACAGGGTGTCTCATCAGGGTCAGACGGTGACAGGGTGTCTCATCAGGGTCAGACGTGACAGGTGTCTCATCAGGTCAGGTAGATGGTGACAGGGTGTCTCATCAGGGTCAGACGGTGACAGGGTGTCTCATCAGGGTCAGACGTGACAGGGTGTCTCATCAGGGTCAGATGGTGACAGGTGTCTCATCAGGGTCAGATGGTGACAGGGTGTCTCATCAGGGTCAGCGGTGACAGGGTGTTCATCAGGTAGACGGTGACAGGGGTTCATCAGGGTCAGACGGTGACAGGGTGTCTCATCAGGGTCAGACAGTGACAGGGTGTCTCATCAGGGTCAGACGGTGACAGGGTGCTCATCAGGGTCAGACGGTGACAGGGTGTCTCATCAGGGTCAGATGGTGACAGGGTGTCTCATCAGGGTCAGGGTCAGACGGTGACAGGGTGTCTCATCAGGGTCCAGGGTCAGATGGTGACAGGGTGTCTCATCAGGTCAGACGTGACAGGGTGTCTCATCAGCGTCAGACGGTGACAGGGGTCTCATCAGGGTCAGACGGTGACAGGGTGTCTCATCAGGGTCAGACGGTGACAGGGTGTCTCATCAGGGTCAGACGGTGACAGGGTGTCTCATCAGCGTCAGACGGTGACAGGGTGTCTCATCAGCGTCAGACGGTGACAGGGTGTCTCATCAGCGTCAGACGTGACAGGGGTTCTCATCAGGGTCAGACGGTGACAGGGTGTCTCATCGCGGTCAGACGGTGACAGGGTGTCTCATCAGGTCAGACGGTGACAGGGGTGTCTCATCAGCGTCAGACGGTGACAGGGGTCTCATCAGGGTCAGACGGTGACAGGGTGTCTCATCAGGGTCAGACGGTGACAGGGGTCTCATCAGGGTCAGACGGTGACAGGGTGTCTCATCAGGGTCAGACGGTGACAGGGTGTCTCATCAGGGTCAGACGGTGACAGGGTGTCTCTATCAGCCTCAGACGGTGACAGGGGTCTCATCAGGGTCAGACGGTGACAGGGTGTCTCATCAGGGTCAGACGGTGACAGGGTGTCTCATCAGGGTCAGACGGTGACAGGGTGTCTCATCAGGTCAGACGGTGACAGGTGTCTTCAGGGTCAGACGGTGACAGGGTTGTCTCATCAGGGTCAGACGGTGACAGGGTGTCTCTCAGTCAGAGGTGACAGGTGTCTCATCAGGTCAGGGTCAGATGGTGACAGGTGGTCTCATCAGGGTCAGGTCAGATGACAGGTGTCGTCAGTCAGGTCAGAGGTGACAGGGTGTCTCATCAGGGTCAGGGTCAGATGGTGACAGGGTGTCTCATCAGGGTCAGGGTCAGATGGTGACAGGGTGTCTCATCAGGGTCAGACGGTGACAGGGTGTCTCATCAGGGTCAGACGGTGACAGGGTGTCTCATCAGGGTCAGATGGTGACAGGGTGTCTCATCAGGGTCAGACGGTGACAGGGTGTCTCATCAGGGTCAGACGGTGACAGGGGTCTCATCAGGGTCAGACGGTGACAGGGTGTCTCATCAGGGTCAGACGGTGACAGGGTGTCTCATCAGGGTCAGACGGTGACAGGGGGTCTCATCAGGGTCAGACGGGACAGGGTGTCTCATCAGGGTCAGACGGTGACAGGGTGTCTCATCAGCGTCAGACGGGTGACAGGGTGTCTCATCAGCGTCAGACGGTGACAGGGGTCTCATCAGCGTCAGACGGTGACAGGGGTCTCATCAGCGTCAGACGGTGACAGGGGTCTCATCAGCGTCAGACGGTGACAGGGTCCATCAGGGTCAGACCGGTGACAGGGTGTCTCATCAGGTCAGACGGTGACAGGGTGCTCCATCAGGTCAGACGGTGACAGGGGTGTCTCATCAGGGTCAGACGGTGACAGGGTGGCTCATCAGGGTCAGACGGTGACAGGGTGTCTCATCAGGGTCAGACGGTGACAGGGGTCTCATCAGGGTCAGACGGTGACAGGGTGTCTCATCAGGGTCAGACGGTGACAGGGTTCTCATCAGGGTCAGACGGTGACAGGGTGTCTCATCAGGGTCAGACGGTGACAGGTGTCTCATCAGGGGTCAGACGGTGACAGGGGTCTCATCAGGGTCAGACGGTGACAGGGTGTCTCGTCAGGGTCAGACGGTGACAGGGTGTCTCGTCAGGGTCAGACGGTGACAGGTGTCTCGTCAGGGTCAGACGTGACAGGGTGTCTCGTCAGGTCAGACGTGACAGGGGTCTCATCAGGTCAGATGGTGACAGGGTGTCTCATCAGGGTCAGATGGTGACAGGGGTCTCATCAGGGTCAGGGTCAGATGGTGACAGGGGGTTCTCATCAGGGTCAGGACGGTGACAGGGTGTCTCATCAGGGTCAGACGGTGACAGGGTGTCTCATCAGGGTCAGACGGTGACAGGGGTCTCATCAGGGTCAGACGTGACAGGGGCTCATCAGGCAGATGGTGACAGGGGTCTCATCGGGTCAGGGTAGATGGTGACAGGGTGCTCATCAGGGTCAGACGGTGACAGGGGTCTCATCAGGTCAGACGTGACAGGGGTCTCATCAGGGTCAGATGTGACAAGGGGTCTCATCAGGTCAGACGTGACAGGTGTCTCATCAGGTCAGACGGTGACAGGGTGTCTCATCAGGGTCAGACGGTGACAGGGGTCTCATCAGGGTCAGACGGTGACAGTGTGTCTTGTCAGGGTCAGATGGTGACAGGGTGTCTCATCAGGGTCAGACAGCCAGGGAAGACTAGTCTGTCAGCACAGAGGTGAACCTTTGCAGATACACTTTATTCTCTCTGTGCATCAAACACTGGACAAGCAAGAAGCTTCAACGATGTAGACTATTTTAAGGCAGTCTGACAAAACCTCTAAAGTTGATTTCCAAACTGTATCAAGGTTGATAGAGGCTTTTCCCGATGACAAAAAACATGTAACACAAAAATGTGAGGAAGACCTGGGAGACGCTATTGATGATGAATGGATACAGATATGTTAGAATGCCCAGTCATGTTCATATAATCTCAGACACAAATGACTGCAGTTTAAGACCATCCATAGAACGTTCTATATTGCCAGTGAAACTGAATATCATGCACTCAAATGTAATTCGTCTGCTGGAGTGTAAAACACAAATTGGGACATATGTGCATATGTTGAGGTCTTGTGAAGGCTGGCTGAATTCTGGTAGAGAAGTATGTTCTTTTATCTCAGCATGTCTACAGATTCTCCCGTCTCCCTGTTTTTGATTGCTTGAAATGTTGATACTGGAGACTTATCAGAAGAAACTGTGTAAACAAGCATTTATAGTGGCTAAAGAATGCATTGCCATTAATTGGAAGGTTGGTTATCCTCCCACAATGGACGGCATAAATGTCAAGTTATGTATCAGTAGATTTGATTTATTCCAAGACTAAGGGTATAGTGTGCAACTTCATAAGGTCTGGATGCCTTACATGGAATACTGTATGACAAAAGGAGTCTGTATTGAAAACATACCCACGTCAGGAGAGATACCTATTTATGCAATCCCTAGCTGCTGGCTGCTCAGTCTTGACCCTGGGGTTCTGTTGGGACTGTTGTTCATCATCTCCTGGCCTTGCCTAACACACCTGAAACCAATGAGGAATGTTTCACTAAGATCCTAAAGCTGAGTTGGTGTTGTTGGTTGGGGCGCTACAGGGCCGTGGACCCCTAGGGGCAGGACGGGGTGACCCAGCTCTATTGTATGCAAAGTAAAAAGAGCTCTACAGTACTATTAGCCCTATGATATGAATTATATGGAGGATGGACTGTTTGTGTGGTTAATGTGTAGGTGTGTTTTTAATTAAAAACTTAGTTTTTCAAACCTTTCCCTTGAGACAAAAAAGAAAATAAAAAAAGATGGGAAGGCAGTTGTGCTGGGGGAGAGTTGAGGTATTGACTCGGGCAGGCGGATCGGGCTGGCTGAAATTTGATAGAGGACGTCTTAATAAAGACAATCGAAAGAATTGATACTTTATTTGTAAGAGTTGTTCATTTGTTTAGGTTATTGGTTAAAGGTGCTTAGCTAGCTAGCTCACTAACTTTAGCTAGCTAGCTCACTAACTTTAGCTAGCTAGCTCACTAACTTTAGCTAGCTAGCTCACTAACTTCAGCTATAATTTTTGCTTCAATCACACTAGATCTAAATCAAATGATGAAACCAGCAGCCAAACGATTGAAGACCGATATTCTGACATTTCTTCAGCGCAATGAGTTTTTATCAGTCAGTATAGCAATGTAACGTTATCTGTCAGTTTACATAGCAAACTCCCTACTTATCACACTGACACAGTATGAACAGCTCTACAGGCTTCACTGTCATGATGCACAGTCAGTACACAACACTATGCTCATCATATCTTAGCAGGATCAGATGGTGACAGGCCAGGTGATTTTACAGTACATTATAACAATCAGTGAATGGATACAAAGTTCCATCTTGAGTTGATGGTGACAGGGTGTTCATCAGTCACGGTCAGGGGTCCAGGGTCAGGTGACAGGGTGTCTCATCAGGGGGCAACGGCAGGGTGTCGATCAGAGGTCAGATGGCAGGGTGTCTTCAGGGTCAGACGTAGGGCCTCAGCGGACGGTTGACAGGGGGTCTCATCAGGTGTCAGACGGTGACAGGGTGGTCTCATCAGGGTCAGACGCTGCAGGGTGTCTCATCAAGGTCAGACGGTGACAGGTGTCCTCTCGAGTGGCAGGTCTGGTCAGACGGGTGACAGGGTGGTCTCATCAGCGTCAGCGGTGACAGGTCTCTGTCAGAGGTGGGTCTCATCAGGGGTCAGACGGTGACAGGGTGTCCTCATAGGGTCAGACGGTCAGGGTGTCTGCATCAGCGTAGAGGCGGCCATCAGGCAGAACGGTGACGTGTCTGCATCAGGGTCAGACGGTGACAGGGGTCTCATCAGGTCAGACGGTTGACAGGAGTGTTCTCAGCAGACGTCACGACCTTGCACAGAGCCCGATTGTGCCTCTCCTCAGGAGCGTAACAGAGACCACCCGGTGACTCAGTTGCACCGTGTCTCATCAGGCGTTGCAGCCACTGATGTATGGGACACCAGGGTGTCTCCCAGTCATAACTATTGCCGTCCATCAGGTGGTCCAGACGTGCTGACAAGACGCGTAACTCCTGATTTGTTTTGGTCTCTATCTGAGTGTGTGATGTGTAGTAGAGACAGGCCAGGGCAACCGGTCCGTTGACAGCTGACCCTGAGTGAGTGTCTCATCAGGCGTCCAGACGGTGAAACAACTTTTACGGTGTCTCAGATCTTTCCAGGGTCTAGACAGGCTGACCAGGTGGTGTCTCCTGAATCCCCCTAGAGTGGAGATCCCAGTGTCAAATTGGTGAACAGGGTGTCTCATTGCTGCAAGTCAGACGGTGACAGAGGATGTATCTCATCAGGGTTCAGACGGCTGACAGTGACCCTGTGCTCATCAGGGTGCAAAAGATGTGACAGGCGTGTCTGCCACTCAGGTCAGATGTGGACAGGGTCTCATCAGGCCGTGCGAGGGAACGAGGCCTGACCTAAGATAGATCGCTCCATCCACGGGTCGAGACACCGGTTGCACATGGACCCGTTGTCATGCAGAATCACGACGCCTGCCCATCATGACGGTGACCAGTGCGAGTGTCCCTCAGCGCGTGTCAGAGCACACCTTGATGACAGTGGAGGTGTGTCATCAAAGCCCCCCTCACAGACTGGTGACAGGTCAAGGCGTCTCATCAGGGTCCAGACGTGACAGAGTGTACTCATCAGGGTCAGATAATCTGTAGACAGCCCTGATGAGGAGTTCCCATCTAGGGTCAGCGGTTTCAAGACAGTGTGACAGTGTCTTCATCAGGGTCAGGCTCAGCATGGTGACAGGGGTGTTCTTCATCAGGGGTCAGCCGTGGACAGGGTGTCTCATCAGCGTCAGAGGGCGTGAACAGGGGATCTCATTCAGGGTCAGAACGGTGACAGGTGCTGAATGCTCTTGTCCATCCAGGGTCGAGACAACGTGTGACCCAGACGTTGCGTCTCGAAACCTCAGGGTCAGACGGTGACAGGGTGTCTCATCAGGGTCAGACGTCCTTTGAGCAGGATGTGCGTACTCATCCGAAGCGTCAGACCCCTTTGGCGAACAGCGGTGTGGGTCTTTATCAGCGTTCAGACGCTGGACCAGGGGCCCTCATCAGGTCAGGGACTGGTGAACCCCGCCCTGAGTAGTCGTCATCCAAGGCTCAGACGTGACAGGTTCTCATCAGGTCCCGCACGGTGTCGGACAGGAGCCTCCTGCATCAGCGTCCAGACGTGACTAGGAACCGGGTCTCAAATTCAGGGAGTCAGACAGGTGACAGGGTTGTCTCACTCAGGGTCAGACGGTGACAGGGGTCTCCATCAGTCGGATCAACCCAGGTGACAGTCTGGGATGTCTCCATCCTGAACACGCGGTGTCAGGATCAAGGTGAACAGGGCACCCCCCCACCATCACCCTATGAGACACCCTTCACCCAGCGGAACCCTTGGTGTACTTCATCGAGGATGCAGACCCTGGCACCGGTGCCTAGGGTGACAGCCGACGAAGCGAACTGTCCCTCTATCGATGCCACTGCGATGACGGAAGGTGACAGGCCCGAACACACCCTGCACGTGCCGAACCCGACCACCACCCCTGCAGTCCGTACTAGGGATCCCCAAGTAACCCGACACCCTGGCCAAATGACCAGCGGTTCTCCTCTCACTCGATGAAGTAGACCCTTCCAACGTCCCTGAACCCCAAAGGTAAACTTGATCAGGGTGTCTCATCCAGAGTCAGACGCGTGACAGCCGGCTGTCCATCAATCAGCGGATATCAGATGGTGACAGGCCGGTGTTGACCTATATCAATGGTCAGCGTGAATGGTACAGAAATGTCTCCATCTAGTAGACGTGATGTGAACAGGGTCTCTCAGGCCCCGTCAGACTGGTGACAGGGGTGTCCTCATCAGGGTCAACAGATGTGACAGGGTGTCTCAGCAGGTCAGGCGTCAAAGATGGTGACAGGGTGTCTCATCAGGGTCAGGGTCAGATAGCGTGACAGGGTGTCCTCATCAGCGACCCGGTCTTCAGAAGCGCGTCCCAAAACCGCCCATGGTGACAGAACCCCCGCACCGTGGTGTCCCTCGGAATACAGGGTCAGGGTCAGAAAGGAAAGATTAGGCTGACAGTGGTCTGATCTCATCACGGTCTATACGTCTTGACCCATGCAGTGAGTAGCTACTCATTCAGGGTCAGACCCGTGTGTTCATACACCAGGTTCTGGAGTGTCCTCATCAGCCTGGTACAGTAGTGGTGAACAGACAACGTGTCTCATCAGGGTAACCCCCTGGGACCTGTGGTGACAAGCGGCCGCGTGTCTCTAGTGCAAAGGGGGTCAGACGGTGACCAAAGCGGGGTCTCCCTCCCCATCCGAAGCCTTCCGCAGATCAACGTCCTGAGCGAAGAGGAGACCGCACCCCGCCTGGTGTCTCATCAGCGGTCAGACGGTGACAGGGTGTCTCATCAGGGTCCAGACGGTGACAGGGGGTCTCATCAGCGGTCAGACGGTGACAGGCGGGACAAACACCGAAGACTTCGTGCATCCCAGGAGACTACTACGATATGACAGGTGTCCAAGCGTACAGACACCGGTGATCCACGGGTCTTGTAATCGTTTGACCTCGATCAGCTGGATGACAGACCACGTGGTTCGACAGCCGTCTTGGGTCTCCTGATACACCGGCTGATCGATCGGGACCCCTCATTCACGACGTTCTGACGCTGATGAGAGTACCGAACCACCGGTGTCACCGGCTGGCTCTCCTGACGCTGGAATTAACCCCTGTTCACCGGTCGACCCCCTCTAGGCTGTCAGACCGGTGACCACAGGCGTCTCATCAGCGTCAGACGGAGACGTGACAGAGCAGGAGTCTACATCAGCGGTCAGACGGTGACAGGGTGTCTCAATCAGGGTCAGACGGTGACAGGGTGTCTCATCAGGGTCAGACGGTGACAGGGTGTCTCATCAGGGTCAGACGGTGACAGGGTGTCTCATCAGGGTCAGACGGTACAGGGTGTCTCATCAGGTCAGACGGTGACAGGGTGTCTCAGTCAGGTCAGACGGTGACAGGGTGTCTCATCAGGGTCAGACGGTGACAGGGTGTCTCATCAGGGTCAGACGGTGACAGGTGTCTCATCAGGGTCAAGACGGTGACAGGTGTCTCATCAGGGTCAGACGGTGACAGGGGTCTCATCAGGGTCAGACGTGACAGGGTGTCTCTCAGGGTCAGACGGTGACAGGTGTCTCATCAGGGTCAGACGGTGACAGGGTGTCTCGTCAGGGTCAGACGGTGACAGGTGTCTCGTCAGGTCAGACGGTGACAGGGGTCTCATCAGGGTCAGAGGTGACAGGGTGGTCTCATCAGGGTCAGATGGTGACAGGGGGTCTTCATCAGGGTCAGGGTCAGATTCGGTGACAGGGTGTCTCATCAGGGTCAGACGTGACAGGTGTCTCATCAGGGTCAGACGGTGACAGGGTGTCTCATCAGGTCAGACGGTGACAGGGGTCTCATTCAGGGTCAGACGGTGACAGGGTCTCATCAGGGTCAGATGGTGACAGGCGGGTTCTCATCAGGTCAGTCAGAGGTGACAGGGTGTCTCATCAGGGTCAGACGGTGACAGGGGTCTCATCAGGGTCAGACGTGGACAAGGGGTCTCATCAGGGTCAGACGGTGACAGGCTGTCTCATCAGGGTCAGACGGTGACAGGGGGTCTCATCAGGGTCAGACGGTGACAGTGTGTCTTGTCAGGGTCAGATGGTGACAGGGTGTCTCATCAGGGTCAGACAGCCAGGGAAGACTAGTCTGTCAGCACAGAGGTGAACCTTTGCAGATACACTTTATTCTCTCTGTGCATCAAACACTGGACAAGCAAGAAGCTTCAACGATGTAGACTATTTTAAGGCAGTCTGACAAACCTCTAAAGTTGATTTCCAAACTGTATCAAGGGTTGATAGAGGCTTTTCCCGATGACAKAAAACATGTAACACAAAAATGTGAGGAAGACCTGGGAGACGCTATTGATGATGAATGGATACAGATATGTTAGAATGCCCAGTCATGTTCATATAATCTCAGACACAAATGACTGCAGTTTAAGACCATCCATAGAACGTTCTATATGCCAGTGAAACTGAATATCATGCACTCAAATGTAATTCGTCTGCTGGAGGTGTAAAACACAAATTGGGACATATGTGCATATGTTGAGGTCTTGTGAAGGCTGGCTGAATTCTGGTAGAGAAGTATGTTCTTTTATCMCAGCATGTCTACAGATTCTCCCGTCTCCCTGTTTTTGATTGCTTGGAAATGTTGATACTGGAGACTTATCAGAAGAAACTGTGTAACCAAGCATTTATAGTGGCTAAGAAATGCATTGCCATTAATTGGAAGGTTGGTTATCCTCCCACAATGGACGGCATAAATGTCAAGTTATGTATCAGTAGATTTGATTTATTCCAAGACTAAGGGTATAGTGTGCAACTTTCATAAGGTCTGGATGCCTTACATGGAATACTGTATGACAAAAGGAGTCTGTATTGAAAACATACCCACGTCAGGAGAGATACCTATTTATGCAATCCCTAGCTGCTGGGCTGCTCAGTCTTGACCCTGGGGTTCTGTTGGACTGTTGTTCATCACTCTGGCCTTGGCCTAACACACCTGAAACCAATGAGGAATGTTTCACTAAGATCCTAAAGCTGAGTTTTATTTTATTTTATTTTTTTTACCGTTATTTTACCAGGTAAGTTGACTGAGAACACGTTCTCATTTGCAGCAACGACCTGGGGAATAGTTACAGGGGAGAGGGGGATGAATGAGCCAATTGTAAACTGTGTTGGTGTGTTGGGTTGGGGCGCTACAGGGCCGTGGACCCCTAGGGGCAGGACGGGGTGACCCAGCTCTATTGTATGCAAGTAAAAAGAGCTCTACAGTACTATTAGCCCTATGATATGAATTATATGGAGGATGGACTGTTTGTGTGTTAATGTGTAGGTGTGTTTTAATTAAAACTTTAGTTTTTCAAACKTTTCCCTTGAGACAAAAAAGAAAAMAAAAAAAAGATGGGAAGGCAGTTGTGCTGGGGAGAGTTGAGGTATTGACTCGGGCAGGCGGATCGGGCTGGCTGAAATTTGATAGAGGACGTCTTAATAAAGACAATCGAAAGAATTGATACTTTATTTGTAAGAGTTGTTCATTTGTTAGGTTATTGGTTAAAGGTGCAACACAATATTGATTATTGAATTATCATGGATCTAGTTCAGTCTTATCAATCACTTAAACATATTTAATAATGATCTCTTAGCTTGACTGTGGGCATTTTCGCTTACTTTTTGTTGTTCTAAACAGAGACGGCTAGAAGGGCCATGGGTCATATTAGATTGTGTAGAATTACAGGAAARTAGCTTTAGATGCCCCAGAAAATGGGAGAACCCCCCCGCCAAGTTATGTACCCCCCACTTCTAAAGCCAAAGTTGTGCCCCTGATTTCCATTGACATCAATGTATGACTAAGTGAAAATTGGGCGGAAGTGAAGATTCGCCCCCAAATAGCTGAATCATCTAACATTCACTCTCAACTCAGGCAAGTGTCACTACTTCCTCACTATTCTACAACACATCTGTAGGTTGCAGGGAGGAACGGTCATGTCATTAATGGGAACAGGTGACATTGAAAACTCTTTTAAAGGGATTCTCCGGTACTTTTGTAGACTTCTTAGCCAGTAGTTCTGAAAGTAGCCCTCACGAGCAAAAAGTGTTTCCCGAAAATTGCGTACTACATCACATATGTGCAGAAAACTGTATGTGCACAACTGCCATTTGTTTCGCTCTCTCTCTCACTCCGCTGTGTGTGCATCTTGCTAGCTGTCAGTCATATGGCAAGGGGCTGAAGCTCATTGGTTGAACTCGAATTGCTAGGGGGCTGGCCCACTTGGGGGAAAATGAAGGGAAAATGGCACAGCTTCCAGAAAAACAGTTGCTTTCAAACTAGGAATTTCATCAGACAGTAATTCTCCTCATAGATTATGCATGTATGAACTACACACTCACACATCCAGCCCAAAGCGGGAGATAAAAAAAAAATACTAGTCAGTCGCCAAAGTTCCGGAGCATGTCTTTAACTTCCGCTACTGTAAACAAATTGCCATTCGGGAACAATAAAGATCTATTGAATTGAACTGAAAATGTGCCCCTATCTTATTGTTCTTACCTTCACCATCCAATATGTAGTCCCGTGGGAACATGATGCCACAGCCCATGATGTCACCCTCGATACAGCGAGGACCAAACGGCTCCCCAACCCCACTACCATGGAAGATCTTCCCATCATCTGAGAAAGAGAGGGAGAGAAAGACAGAGGGAGAGATAGAAAATGAGAGAGAGAGAGGCACAGAGAGAGAAAGAGAGGGGGAGACATCTTGTCACTGTGTGAAGACTGTTGATGTAAAAAGGGCTAAATGGGATTTATTTGTTTACTGATAGCTAGATAATCCTGCTGTATTATGCTACAATCTTTTTGAACTTTCACCAAGAGGGCAACATTGTCACCTAATTGTTCTTCGCAAAAAACAAAATGTTACTAGAAACACATGAATTTCTTTTTAGGATGTCCACAAGAAAGCAAGGATCATCTAAGTAAACAGCTAGGTAAACAGCTAGGTAAACAGCTAGGTAAACAGCTAGGTAAACAGCTAGGTAAATGTGTTGCACACGATGCTCTAATATTTCCAATCTTATTCTGGATTTAGTGCCGTGCCATCTATTCAAAATGACATGGTCTACATTGCACACCGTGTACAGTGATTACCAAGGGTAAATGTTCCTCCGTCCCAATGTTCCAGGGACATGATCACTGGGACAAACAGGCCTCTACACCTACATAACACTACTTCAGTATTCTTTCAGTAAAACAAATCCAATCTCTGGTGGAAAAACAACAAAACAAGAAAGAAGTAAAGCACGCACACACACACACACACGTGTGCACACACGAGAGAAAGAGAACAATAAAAAAAGAATGAAAAACACTAAAAGGTAGCCTGCAGACATGATCCTCCACGGTGCGCTGCGCCTGGTTTCTGGTAAATATTTGTGGAGTTGTCATGGGAGCCGTCCCCGGCTCAGGATACTGTTTAAACAATCTTTATCTGAGATTGTGTGTGTGTGTGTGTGTGTGTGTGTGTGTGTGTGTGTAGGATGGGGAGGGAGATGGAGACACTATCATTAGGGCTCCCATGTGGGCCCCTGTCACAACACACACAGCAAACACTGGTTCCACGACGGGGAAAGAGAGGAGGGGGAAGATGAGAAGAAGAGAGGGGGAAGAGAGGAGAGGAGGAGGGCGGCTAAAAATAGCAGTGTGGAGCGTGGATAACGAAATGGCTCTGGCTAGAGAAGGCAAGGCTTCTGGCACCTGAGACACCAGCTCYCCAGGCCAGGAAATCTGTCTGACACCTGGCTGGAAGACAGCTGAAGACCGGAGGGACGGAGGAAAAGAGAGGTGTGAACAAGAGAACAGGGCCCCTTGGCGTTCATAATAGGAGGGTATGTATGTCTGGAAAACACAGGGGCTTCCCTGAATCACTCCCTGGCCTGGCCCAGGGAACTTTGACTCAACAACAACATCTAGAATATGTGCATGGATTTTAACACCACAGCCACTGACCTAGAAGATACATACAGTAGGTCTTCATTGTTAAAATGTGGCTATGGTGGTTGTAGGGCGTTGTAGGGTGGGGCCTGGGCTAGTTCGGCAAGGCGGTGGTGGTAGGGTAAGGTGGGGCCTGTGCCAGTGACAAAGAAGCAAGGCTGTGATGGTAAGGTAGGGCGTATGCCAGGTCTGGCTCTGTGGTGGGCCAGTGCCAGCCAGGTTAGGTAGTGCTGGTTGTTGTAGGGCAGGGCATCGTGCTGGTGTTGAGTCAGAGCGTGAGTCACTGATGAGGAGTGGCGATAGGGTCGTGCTCTGAAAGCGTAGCGCCTGCCAAGGTGACAGGGTTAATGAGGCTTGGTGAGCTGCTGCCTCACAGGCTGCTACTAACAGGGCACCACAACACGCCGCACACACACACACACACACAACAGGGTGCTGCGCCTTGGTCCGCTCAGAGCAGAGAAAATGGACCACGGCCCATCGACACAGTCAGCAACATCACACTGTGGCAACACACGGAATGGAGGTTCTCACTGTCTGTGCCAATATCGCAACAGTCAGACTTTTGATTGATGTGAGTGAAGTGATACGCTGGCAGCCACTTGCCCTCTGGAACGTGAGGAGAACATAAAAACAGATATGGCTGATTCCCAAATGGCTGACTATTCCCTTTATATGGGCCTCTGGTCAAAGGTAGTGCACAATATAGGGAATAGGGTGCGATTGGGGACGCAACCATGGTCGTGAGCTAAACAGACGACTGAGTTGATAAACCAAACATATGTACCTTTTCACAATGTTCCATCTTGGCACCCCACTGTTTTTGTGTCTGTAAAAAAAACTAAACAGCAAGAAGCCCTCTCTCAAAACTCAGTAAGGCAAAAGACACAAATTGAACAATCGGCCTTCCCTATTATTATTGCGTACATAGATAGTTTGGATACTAGTTTGTCTTGCGTGTGCATATTGTGAAGTCCTGAGTTATTGCGCTGCTGACTGTGCTGAAGGCTTGCTTGGATGGATGGATGGCTGGCTGGCGAGGATATAACTAAGAGGTTCTAARAGGCTTCTTGTTCCCTACGTAGTGCACTACTTTTGACCAGATGTAGGGAATAGGGTCACTTTTGGGACGCATCCTATGAGGTACTAGGAGTCCTGTTGATGTAGACTGAAGGAGCTGGACGGAGCCTGTATGTGAACCCAAGCATGGGAAGGCAAACCTCAGAAACAGTGTGGAAAACCACATATATCATTTTTGTCTCTAACAAATAAGATTAATGGGGAGCTGTGCTTGGGCATGCAAATTCTTGTGGAGTCTTCCACACGCCAGCCAAACCAGAGCAGGAGCCCACATATAGAACCCAAAGGGATTGACCGTGGTGCCCCAATCCATCCCTCAGTCAGAACTGGCTGTATAATCTCCAGCCCTCCTAGGGTTACATCCCAAATAGCACCCCATTCCCTTTGTAGTGCACTACTTTTGACCAGGGCCCATGAGGGTCCTGGTCAAAAGTAGTGCACTAGGAAATAGGGRGCCATTTGGGAGGCAGACTAGGAGAGCTAGCAGATTACTCTGGTCAAAAGTCGTGCACTACACTGTATAGTCATTTGGGAATAGGATGCAGGCTACCTTTTAGCCATTTCAGACACACCACACACCTTCTAAACCATCGACGATGATGGATTTAACAACGAGGTCCTTCCGACTGGCCTCTGTGTAGATAACTCTCAGCGCCCTCATGATATATTCCCTCTAGCGCTGATACAGTAGCAGACCTAGCAGCACTTGATAGCTAATCAACAGTGATAAGTCTTTAGTGATAGATAGCGGTGGGATGCCGGAGGCTTTGGGACGGCAGATGCCTGGAGACAGAGACAGCAGCAGTTGGTAACAGGGCCCGTCTTCACAAAGGGCCACAGTGAGCAGTTATACAACCGTAGCAAGATAACTGCAACTGATTCCTTGATTGGAGAAGGAGAGATCACTCCCCGAGGAATGAGATATCATCCCCCTTTCTTCCTCAGACGTTTTGCCGTTCTCTTCTTTATCGCCATGCGTGATCCTACTCTATCTGCCCTGGCCCCCTCCAGCTGAGATGGTGCCCAGAGATGCTGGGTTTGAAACTGTGTGTATCAGAGAGATGCAAAGGAAACAGCTGTGATCCATCAGCCATCTAAAACATGAGTTGGGTCAAAACCCACATACTCAGGGAATGAGCTAAGCAGTAAGCAAGACAGGCCAGTAGAGGAGAGAAAGGCAAGACAGAAAACAAGTTAGGAAGAGCACAGAGAAATGTTGACGAAGAGCACAGAGTAATGTTGACGAAGAGCACAGAGAAAATGTGATGAAGAGCACCAAGTCTCACCTGCGTGATAAGCCACTGAGCCTTGGCTCCAGCCCGGGTGTCTGTTCTTGGGGTAGTCCTAAAGACAGACACACAAGTTACAATCGCAGCTCACTCCACACATTCAAGTCCTCTCTAAAATACATAACTTTTCCCACAGGCCTGCAAAATAAACACTTGTATTGGCTTTTATGTGTTCCCACATATTTTTTTGTCCAGTGTACTCCCCTGGTTAGTCTGTCAGCCGATTAGTGTTTGTTAAGTGTACTTTTTATATTCTTGCTGATTGTAACATATCATTTTATTGCTATGTTATTAATCTGGCTGATTTATTATGTAAAGTGATGGTGTCTGATACCTACCCTCATTAAAGTTTTTCTCCCTCAAATCAAACCAGTGTTTGTTGCCACAGCGGTGCACACTAAAAGTACACATAGGAAGAGGATACATATTTTCTATACAGGTTCTCCATGCCAACAGAAACAATAAAAAAGGGCTAAGTAAGGTTTGGATAAGATCAGAGTCAGTGTGACTCACGACTCAGCGAGTTAATCAGCAGAGATGTTTTTTGTTCTCTACGCGTTTACTCATTCTCCATAAGTAGAGAGCCAACCATCCACAGCCCAAAGAGGAACACAACTCCTTTTCATTCCACATTCAAAAAAATAACATTTCTGCTGTTCATCGTCCATGTAGCAGAATTGCTAATAAATAAACCCCCGAAACATGCCACAGGTCATTATTGATTGTTGAAGCGGTTAAGAAAACGGAATACAACCCTTTACTTAAATGGACCACACTTCAGTGGAGATGAGTGTACCTACAGACACAGGCCGTGTCTGAAATCTGTCTCGCCTACTACTTACTGAAACTGCATACGGTGTATTAATCGCGCTACACATTATTTAGAATGTACTGTTTAGTAAAAACTAATGCAGCAAGCAACAAATATCAACCTACTAGGCTCATCCTACTGAGAATGCGTCATATAACGCACAATTGCGTTGATTCCCGCCYTTCGTTCATTTTGGTACAGCGCGTCCCCTCAGATGATTATCAGCTGTTGTCAAACACACAAGTCTCAGAAGACGATTCTCTTCCTCAATAATGTGCAGCGAATTCTACTAGATGAAAAGCTGCAATGAGTATGACATCCTGGCATTTAAAGCATACAAAATGTTGTCACATAATATAAAAAATAAAAAATTTGTATACCCAAAATGCGTAATACTATATTTAGAATGCAAGTACGGGTATTCGGACAAAGCCACTGTCTAGTGATCTCTACACAGGTGGGAAAGATGCCATGATGGGCCTTCAGTTGGGTCCTAATGGAGAGGCCACAGACAGCTGCTTCATCAGGTCAGTTGAGACAGAGAGAGGAAGCCATGGCGGGGTTAGTCTATCTGACAGCCTCACTGAGGGTGGAGGAGAGCTGGAAGAGCGGGAGAAGGAAGCGAGCGAGAGCAGAGGAAAGACACAGAGGACCAGGAGGAATGCAGATCCTGCTCCAAGCCATGTCTACTCTCTTTCTTTTCCCGTTTTCAACCACAAGCCCTGGAATCGCTCTGGCTGGCCCCGTCTCCAGGATGACAACGCTAAGCTTGGATTGTTTGGGGTTTTGTTCCAGTAGAGGCTATGGACCCTGGTCAAAAGTAGTACACTATATTAGGGAATAGGATGCCATGTAGGACGGAGGCTCTGAGGGTGAAAGCCAAAAGGTTCACTGGGCTCATTGAATCTGTTCATCTAATTCATGTGGACTGTAAGTGATGGATTTACAGTCAAGTCACAGTGAAACCACAGACCTGTGTCTTAGCACAGTAATACCCCTRAGTTTAATTCCAAAACCAGTCTGCCAGCTACCATGTTGTTTTCTGACTGGTATGTTTTCTGACATATTATGGTACTTGAGCAATCATTTTTATTGATTTAAAAAAAATATTTAACTAGACAAGTCAGTTAAGAACAAATTCTTGTTTACACAATGACTGCCTACCGGGGAACAGTGGGTTAACTGCCTTGTTCAGGGGCAGAATGACAGATTTTTACTTTGTCAGCTCGGGGATTCGATCTAGCAACTTTTCGGTTACTGGTCCAACGCTCTAACCACTAGGCTACCTGCCGCCCTCCTTAAAGCAGCAGTAACTTCATTCAAAGCMTATAGTTTGTTCACACACAAACACATCGTCAACGGTCTCCCTCGGACGGTATAAATCTGCATAAAAGTTTATTCTGTTAACCCCGGAACCTCGGTCTAGTACTTCACCATGAACCGCAATGTTCTGCAGAAGCCATTAGTCAAAAACTAAGCTGCTTCCAAGAACAACAAAGAGTAGCGTTCTGTCTGTCCAGACCTCTATCTGATCCTCAGGGGCTTTATCAGTGGCATTGGAGCTAGCCTGCATTTCCACACTGTGACAGAGTCAACAAGCTGGAGCTGCAGAGATGCTGGCCTTCCCTGGCCGGGCCCTGTTGGATTCATGGAGGCAGATACTCATCTCTCTTCTGAGTCCCCCGGCTATAAATATCACCACAGGGATTACTGTAGGAGAAGCCAGGTGAGCGTGTGTTTGTGTGTGTGCCCACAACCCCTCAGAGAGAGACACAGAGAGAGAGAGGGGGAGGGTAAGGGTAAGGAGTGGTGGTGATGCAGGTTTGTTTGTGTAACCCCTTGTCATCGTGTAAAAACCACCATCGTGAAATACCAGGGCAAAGAGATGGAGATCAGAGATCAGCACTTGATGGGAATGAATAGAACAACAGCCTGTGTGCGTGTGTGTGCCCTGTCTATTATATTGCTGCTACAGTAAACCAGATAGACAGAGGCCTTGGCTTTCGCGCTCAGGTRCTTTGTTCAGCCAGATAGAGTCAACATGTTAAAAGGCTCTGGTTCTGCATCAGGGAGCATTCCAAAGGCAGTGAGGACACAGAGACACAGCCACAGGGATAGGTCAGGCCATAGTAAACACACACACATTAACCTGACCTGGCTGGACCTACAGTATGTGGTACACCAACAATAACCATGCCAAACAAAGAAGGACAGTCTCGCTTGTGCAGGTGAAAGATAATTTAAAGCAACAAAAATAATTCTACAAGGAGCTGTTACAACTGCAGGAGAAGAGCTTCAAAAGTTTCACATACGGAAAAAATGAAAAAATGTGTGTGTGTTAAAAATGGCCAAATAATGTATTTTTCCAGCATTGGAACACTGCTGCCAGGACTTGCTTCCATTCAGCCACAAGAGTATTAGTGAYGTTGGGCACTGATGTTAGGCCTGGCTCGCAGTCGGAGCTCCAATTCATCCCAAAGGTTTTTGATGGGGTTGAGGTCAGGGCTCTGTGCAGGCCAGTTAAGTTCATCCACACTGATCTCGACAAACAATTTCTGTATGGACCCCGCTTTGTGCATGGGGGCATTGTCATGCTGAAACAGGAAAGGGCCTTCCCCAAACTGTTGCCACAAAGTTGGAAGCACAGAATTGTCTAGAATATCATTGTATGCTGTAGCGTTAAGATTTCCCTTCACTGGAACTAAGGGGCCTAGCCCGAACCATGAAAAATAGGCCCAGATCCTTAATCCTCCTCCAACAAACTTTACTTTGCATTGGGGCAGGTAGCATTCTCCTGGCATCCGCAAAACACAGATTCGTCCGTAGGACTGTCAGATGACGTACAGTTTTTGTGCTGACGTTGAATCCAGAGGCAGTTTTGAACTCGGTTGGGAGTGTTGCAACTGAGGACAGACAATTTTTATGCGCTACGTGCTTCATCCCTCGGCGGTCCCGTTCTGTGAGCTTGTGTGGCTGAGCCATTGTTGCTCCTAGACGTTTCCACTTCGCAATAACAGCACTTACAGTTGACCGGGGCAGCTCTAGCAGGACAGAAATTTGATGAACTGACTTGTTGGAAAGGTGGCATCCTATGGCAGTGCCACATTGAAAGTCACTGAGCTCTTCAGTAAGGTAATTCTAATGTCAATGTTTGTCTATGGAGATTGCATGGCGGTGTACTCAACTTTATAAACCTGTCAGCTACAGGTGTGGCTGAAATAGCTAAATCCACCATGTTAAAGGGGTGTCCACATACCTTTGTATACATACTGTATGCGTGAAATGCTTGATAGTGTGTGTGAGCTAAAGAGAGAAGTCTTGGGGACCTGAATATTGACTGGTTTTCATCAAGCTGTCCGCTCAAGAGGAAGCTTCTCARTGTAACCAGTGCCTGTAATCTGGRTCAGGTTATTAATCAACCTACCAGGGTGTTTACAAYCACWACAGGAACAAGATCATCCACATGTATCAATCACATTTTTACTAGTACCGTAGAACATTGTTCTAAAGCTGTATCTGTACCCATTGGATGCAGTGATCACYARATAGTGGCTATGTCCAGGAAAGCCAAAGTTACAACAGCTGGGCCTAAAATAGTYTATAAGAGATCATACAAAAGATTTTGCTGTGACTCTTATGTGGATGATGTTAAAAATATTTGTTGGTCTGATGTGATTAATGAGGAGCATCCAGACGCTGCACTTGATGAATTTATGAAATWGCTTTTTCCAATTATTGATAAACATGCACCTGTTATGAAATGGATTGTTAAGGCTCCATGGATTGATGAGGAATTTAAAAACTGTATGGTTGAAATAGATGGGGCAAAAGGAGTGGCTAATAAGTCTGGCTGCACATCTGACTGGCTGACTTACTGCAAATTGAGAAATGATGTGACTAAACTCAAACAAAAGAAGAAACTGTATTATGAAGCCAAGACCAATGACATGAAGAATAGTAGAAAGAGGAGGAAGGGAAGCGCTACTAAGGTACACTATAGTATATTTTGGTAGATAGAAGGTGCTCTTTGGTAAAAGGGGTAAATTGGTCATCAAAAAGAAAGGAGGACTAATTAGTTCTGAAATATCACATTTACATACGTATTCAGACCCTTTACTTAGTACTTTGTTGAAGCACCTTTGGCAGCAATTACAGCCTCTAGTCTTCTTGGGTATGACGCTACAAGCTTGGCACACCTGTATTTGTGGAATTTCTCCCATTCTCTGCAGATCCTCTCAATCTCTATCAGGTTGGATGGGGAGCGTCGCTGCACAGCTATTTTCAGGTTTCTCCAAAGATGTTCCACCGGGTCCTGGCTCTGGCTGGGCCACTCAAGGACATTCAGAGACTTGTCCCTCCTGCATTGTCTTGACTGTGTGCGGTGGGTCGTTGTCCTGTTGGAAGGTGAATCTTTGCCCCAGTCTGAGGTCCTGAGCGCTCTGGAGCAGGTTTTCATCAAGGATCTTTCTGTACTTTGCTCTGTTCATCTTTCCCTCGATCCTGACTCGTCTCGCAGTCCCTGCCCCTGAAAATCATCCCCACAGCAWGATGCTGCCACCACCATGCTTCACCATAGGGATGGTGCCAGGTTTCCTCCAGATTCAGGCCAAAGAGTTCAGTCTTGGTTTCATCAGACCAGAGAATCTTGTTGTGCTGTCATGTTTGTTTTACGGAGGAGAGGCTTCCATCTTGCGCCACTACCATAAAGGCCTAATTGGTGGAGCAATGCAGAGATGGTTGTCCTTCTGGAAGGTTCTTCCATCTCCACAGAGGAACTCTGGAGCTCTGTCAGAGTGACCATCGGGTTCTTGGTCACCTCCCTGTCCAAGGCCCTTCTCCCCTGATTGCTCAGTTTGGCCTGGCGGTCAGCTCTAGGAAGAGTCTTGGTGATTCCAAACTTKTTCCATTTAAGAATGATGGAGGCCACTGTGTTCTTGGGGACCTTCAATGCTGCAGACATTTTTTGGTACCTTTCCACAGATCTGTGCCTCAACACAATCCAGTCTCGGAGCTCGACAGACAATTCCTTCGAACTCATGGCTTGGTTTTTGTTCTGACATGCACTGTCAACTGTGGGACCTTATATAGACAGGTCTGTGCCTTTCCAAATCATGTCCAATCAATTGATTTGACCACAGATGGACTCCAATCAAGTTGTAGAAACATTTCAAGGATGATCAATGGAAACAGGATGCACCTGAGCTCAATTTCAAGTCTCATAGCACATGGTCTGAATACTTAGGCATTTCGGTTTTTAGCTTTTTATAAATTAGCTAAATTTCCAAAAACCTATTTTCACTTTTTCATTATGGGGTTTTATGTGTAGATTGATGAGGAAAAAATATAATTTAATCAATTTTAAAATAAAGCTGTAACATAACAAAATGTGGAAAAAGTCAAGAGGTCTGAATAATTTCCAAATGCACTGTATGTATATGGTGTGTATAGACAGTATGGTAATAGAAKATGTGTGTACAGCAGTAGGTATACAGGATAAGCCCTGACTAGAATACAGTACATACCACAGGAGGCTGCTGAGGGGAGGATGGCTCATAATAATTGCCGAAATGGAGCAAATGGAATAGCATCAAACACATGGAAACTGTGTGTTTGATGTACACTGAACAAATATATGAACACAACATGTAAAACGATGTTTCATCAGCTGCAATAAAAGATCCCAGGAATATTCCATATGTACAAAAAGCTTATTTCTCTCAAATTCCATGCACAAGTTTGTTTACATTCCTGTTAGTGAGCATTTTGCCAAGATAATCCAGCCCCCGGACAGCTGATGAAACTGTGGGTTTGCACAATCAAAGAATTTCTGCACAAACTGTCAGAAACCGTCTCAGGGAAGCTCATCTGGGTTCACGTCGTCCTCACCAAGGTCTTGACCTGACTGCAGTTCGGTGTCGTAACCGACTTCAGTGGGAAAATGCTCTCCTTTGATGGCCACTGGCACACTGGAGAAGTGGGCTCTTTATGGATAAATCCTAGTTCCAACTGTACTGGGCAGATTTCAACCGTGTGGGCGAGCGGTTTGCTGATGTCAACGTTGAGAACAGAGTGCCACATGGTGGCGGTGGGGTTATGGTATGGGCAGGCATACGCTATGGACAACAAACACAATTGCATTTTATCGATGGCAATTTAAATGCAGAGATACCGTAGCGAGATCCTGAGGCCCATTGTTGTGCCATTCATCCGCCGCCATCACCTCATGTTTCAGCATGATAATCCACAGCCCCATGTCGCAAGGATCTGTAAACAATTCCTGGAAGCTGAAAATGTCCCAGTTCGTCCATGGCCTGCATAATSACCAGACATGTCACCCATTGAGCAGTTTTGGGGTGCTTTGGATCGTACAACAGTGTGTTCCAGTTCCCACCAATATCCATCAACTTCTCACAGCCCACGAAGAGGAGTGGGACAACATTCCACAGGCCAAAATCAACAGCCTGATCAACTCTATGTGAAGGAGATGTGTCACACTGCATGAGGCAAATGGTGGTSAGACTAGATACTGACTGGTTTTCTGATCCACACCCCTACAGGTATCTGTGACCAACAGATGCGTATTTGTATTCCCAGTCATGTGAAATCCATAGATTAGGGCCAAATGAATTTATTTCAATGGACTGATTTCCTTGTATGAACTGTAACTCAGTAAAATCTTTGAAATTGTTGCATGTTGAGGTTATATTTTTGTTCAGTGTATTTGATACCATTCTACTTATTCTGCTCCAGCCATTACCACAAGCACATCCTCCCCAAGGTGCCACCAACCTCCTGTGGTAAATAGATATAAAGTAGTTAAAGCAGTATGTAAACATTATTAAAGTTACCAATGTTCAATGACTCTGTAAAGTGCCTTCGGAAAGTATTCATACTCCTTGACTTATTACACATTTTGTTGTGTTATAGCCTGAATACATTTTTTTTATTTTTAAATCCCATTTCTTTCTCTAACACATCTATCTACACACAATACCCCATAATGACAAAGTTGTTGTGAGGTGTTTACAGAACAACTGGTGCTGTGAGATTAGGATATCAGGACCTGCTTAGACAAAGCAATTGTAACAGTAGAGCAAGGGATAGCAATATATGGGAAAATTAATGGCTGCAGTGTTGCCGTTATAATGAGTACATGATGCATGGAATGCCAAGGCATAAATGTATGAAAGCATAAATTCTTATTTTAAATATATGTAGTTTTGTCCTTGTCTATTAATGTTATGTACTGTATATGTAATGTTTTATGTGGACCCCAGGAAGAGCAGCTGTTGCTTTAGCAGTAGCTAATGGGGATCCTAATAAATACACACACAGTGTGGGGGTTATGGAGGGGGGCTGAAACAGCCCGCGGGGACGGAAGGAAAAGGGCAGAGGAAAGGGCCGACGGGGAATGGACGGGAACGGAAGGCCAGCCAGCAAGATAARGGCACGCACACACGCACGCAAGCCATGGCTGCTCAGGCAGGCACCACTGATTGCACCTCGCCACCCCACTCAGGGCAAGATCTCTCTCCTTGTCCTGCACCTTAGCAACCAGTGTGTATCTCCGGATGAAAGCCGAAGTGCTTCCAAGCAGCACACATACATCTAAACTCTTATCTGCAGAGAGAGGAAGGAGAGCGAGAGTAGAGGTAGCGCCAAGTCTAGGAAGGGGAGATTACATCTCCCCCCCAACACACACATACATAAACAAACACATAAACAATGTGTGCCTTTACCTGGTATCTAAAATCATATTGCTGCGGAGCTAAAGCTTCAGTGATTCGATACTTCCCAAACCGGTCATCCGTCTTCTGGCAGGGTTCTAGACCAACTTTTTCCACTGGTGGCAATGACCTGACCTCTGACCCATAATGTACCTGCATTCCATACAGGACCAGGCTAATAACATCTATCCATCTTTTAAATTAGCACGCCCTTGCAGTGCTTGACATTCAAGTTAATTTGCCAGGAGCACACTGGGCCAGTGCCAACTGAAAGCTACTGGCCCGAATGAAAGGAATACTGGCCCACGAAAGCGGATGATCTACAGTACCCTCCACGCACAAATAATTACATTTTAATTTGACAGTATTGATTGTATGGAGGGAAAAGATTAAGTGGTTGCGCAATCTCAAAGGGTGTGTAACAATGGTAAATGTAATAACTTTTCATGTAATAAACCCAGTAAATGTAATAACTTGCCGGTAAACGCAATAAAATGTTGAACAGTAAACGTAACTTATTACATTAAGCGCTGATTATTACATTAACTGGTGAGTAACAACCTTTTCATAAACAATATAATAACTTCAACCAATCATGCAATAACATAAAATAAAAAATTGTATGTACTACTTCACTCAATTCGATGCACATACCACCACCTACTGCCAATCACAACAGAAACAAAGACATGCACATCAATGTGTGCTTTTGAGTGTCTATGTATGACTATTCCTGTATGATGTGCATGAGTTTGTTTCTGTTGTGATTGGCAGTAGGTGGTGGTATGTGCATCGAATTGAGTGAAGTAGTACATACTATTTTTTATGTTTATGTTATCAGGTCAGTAGCAACATACCAAAATCAATGTCTTTATGTTTAATTTCCTTTATTTTATCCCTTACTTTGATGGACATGTGCAAAACCCTTCAATCTAGCACTCCATGCAGGCTCGAGTAAATCCTCAAGGTATTTGAACGATTTCAAATCTGGATGGCAGATCTGGTTGGCACCAGGGCAATTGGTATCAAATTAACATGTTGAGTAAATTTGCCTGAAACCCGAAGACTTGCATTAGCTCCACAAGCTAACCAGGTAGAGGCACACAGATTGTTTATATGAACTCAAAAATCGAATCAAATTGTGTCACATGCGCCAAATACAACAGGTGTAGACCTTACAGTGAAATGCTTACTTACAAGCCCTTAAACAACAATGCAGTTTTAAGAAAATACCCCAAAAAAGGTAAGAGAAAACATTTTTATAATTAAAGAGCAGCAGTAAATAACAATAGCGGGGCTATATACAGGTGGTACCGGTACAGAGTCAATGTGCGGGAGCAGCGGTGTCGAGGTAATTAAGGTAATATGTACATGTAGGTAGAGTTATTAAAGTGACTATGCAGAGATAATAAAAGAGAGTAGCAGCAATGTAGAAGCGGGGGGGAAGCAATGCAAATAGTCTGGGTAGCCATTTGATTAGATGTTCAGGAGTCTTATGGCTTGGGGGTAGAAGCTGTTTAGAAGCCTCTTGGGTCTAGACTTGGCGCTCCGGTACTGCTTGCGGTACAGTAGTAGAGAGAACAGTCGATGACTAGGGTGGCTGGAGTCTTTGACAATTTTTAGGGCCTTCCTCTGACACCGCCTGGTATAGAGGTCCTGGATGGCAGAAAGCTTGGCCCCGGTGATGTACTGGGCCGTACGCACTACCCTCTGTAGTGCCTTGCGGTTGGAGGCTGAGCAGTTGCCATACCAGGCAATGATGCAACCTGTCAAGATGCTCTCGATGGTGCAGCTGTAAAACCTTTTGAGGATCTGAGGACCCACTCCAAATGTTTTCAGTCTCCTGAGGGGGAATATGTTTTGTTGTGCCCTCTTCACGACTGTCTTGGTGTGCTTGAACCATGTTAGTTTGTTGGTGATGTGGAAACCAAGGAACTTAAAGCTCTCAACTTGCTCCACTACAGCCCTGTAGATGAGAATGGGGGCGTGCTCAGTCCTCCTTTTCCTGTAGTCCACAATCATCTCCTCTGTCTTGACCACATTGAGGGAGAGGTTGTCCTTGCACCACACGGTCAGGTCTCTGACCTCCTCCCTATAGGCTGTCTCTTCGTTGTCGGTGATCAGGCCTACCACTGCTGTGTCATCGCCAAACTTAATGATGGTGTTGGAGTCGTGCCTGGCCATGCAGTCATGAGTGAACAGGGAGTACAGGAGGGGACTGAGCACGTACCCCTGAGGGGCCCCAGTGTTGAGGATCAGCATGGTGGATGTGTTGTTACCTACCCTTACCACCTGGGAGTGGCCCGTCAGGAAGTCCAGCATCCAGTTGCAGAGGGAGGTGTTTAGTCCCAGGATCCTTAGCTTAGTGATGAGCTTTGAGGGCACTATGGTGTTGAACGCTGAGCTGTAGTCAATGAATAGCATTCTCACATAGGTGTTCCTTTTGTCCAGGTGTGAAAGGGCAGTGTGGAGTGCAATAGAGATTGCATCATCTGTGGATCTGTTGGGGCGGTATGCAAATTGGAGTGGGTCTAGGGTTTCTGGGATAATGGTTTTGATGTGAGCCATGACCAGCCTTTCAAAGCATTTCATGGCTACAGATGTGAGCGCTATAGGCCGGTAGTCATTTAGGCAGGTTACCTTAGTGTTCTTGGGCACAGGGCCTATGGTGGTCTGCTTGAAACATGTTGGTATTACAGACAGACAGGGAGAGGTTGAAAATGTCAGTGAAGACACTTGCCAGTTGGTCAGCATATACTCGGAGTACACGCCCTGGTAATCCATTTGGCCCTGCGGCTTTGTGAATGTATAAAAGGTTTTACTCACATCGGCTGCGTAGAGCGTGATTAAGTTTCAGTGTTACTTGCATCGAAGCGAGCATAGAAGTTATTTAGCTCGTCTGGTAGGCTCGTGTCAATGGGCAGCTCTCGGCTGTGCTTCCCTTTGTAGTCTGTAATAGTTTGCAAGCCCTGCCACAACCGACGAGCATCGGAGCCAGTGTAGTACGATTCAACCTTAGTCCTGTATTGACGCTTTGCATGTTTGATGGTTRATCGGAGGGTATAGCGGGATTTCTTAGAAGCTTCCAGGTTAGAGTCCTGCTCCTTGAAAGTGGCAACTCTACCCTTTAGCTCAGTGCGAATGTTGCCTGTAATCCATGGCTTCTGGTTGGGGTATGTACGTACAATCACTGGGGGGACGACGTCATCGATGCACTTATTGAGGAAGCCAGTGACTGATGTGGTGTACTCCTCAATGCCATCGGAAGAATCCCGGAACATATTCCAGTCTGTGCTTGCAACAGTCCTGTAGTTGCTTCTTCTGACCACTTTTTTGTGCTGCGTCTTGCTTTAATTTCTGCTTGTAAGCAGGAATCAGGAGGATAGAATTATGGTCAGATTTGCCAAATGGAGGGCGAGGGAGAGCTTTGTACGTGTCTCTGTGTGTGGAGTAAAGGTGGTATAGAATATTTTTCCCTCCAGTTGCACATTTAACATGCTGATAGAAATGAGGTAAAACTGATTTAAGTTTCCCTGCATTAAAGTCCCTGGCCACTCGGAGCACTGCCTCTGGATGAGCATTTTCCTGTTTGCTTATGGCAGAATAAGGCTCATTGAGCGCGGTTTAAGTGCTAGCATCGGTCTGTGTTGGTATGTAGACAGCTACGAAAACTCTCTTGGTAGATAGAGTATGTCATGATAAACTGTAGACCACACTATCTTAGGAGAGCAAAACCTTGAGACTTCCTTAGATATTGTGCACCAGCTTTTGTTTACAAATATACATAGGCCGTTAACAAATATACATACACTCTATCCTGCCGATAGAGTGTATAACTCGCCAGCTGTATGTTAATGTCATCGTTCAGCCACGACTCTGTAAAACATAAGATAATACAGTTTTAATGTCCCGTTGGTAGGATATACATGCTTTCACTTCGTCCCATTGATTTTCCAGCAATTGAACGTTGGCTAACAGTATTGGCAAAGACAGATTAGCCACTCGTTGCCTGATCCTCACAAGGCACCCCAATCTCTTTCCGCGAAATCTGGGATTTCGGGGATGAGGGCCTGTTTGGGTGTTTGGAGTATATCCTTCCCGTCCGACTCATCCAATTCGAGGTGAGTAATTGCTGTTCTTATGTCCAGAAGCTCTTTTRGGTCATAAGAGACAGTAGCAGCAACATTATATACAAAATAAGTTACAAAAAATGTGAAAAACCGAACAAAATAGCACTGTTGGTTTAGAGCCAATAAAACGTCAGCCATCCTCTCCAGCGCCATCTTATGTTTGTTTATGTGTTTATGAAAGTAAAAACATTGATTTTGGTATGTTATTCCATGACTGGTTGAAGTTATTACATTATTAATCAAAATTGTTGTTACTCACCGGTTAATGTAATATGCACTGGTTAATGTGATAACTTTTCCTGCTAAATGTAATAAGTTTTGTTTACCATTCAACATTTTATTACGTTTACCAGCAAGTTATTAGATTTACCTGGTTGATTACATAAAAAATTGAAACGTTATTACAAATAGAAAATGTATTACATTTACCGGTGTTATTATGTTTACAATTGTTACAAGGTGTAATTCAGGGTTTTCCAAACTTGGTCCTCGTTTTAACGTTTAAACAGTCACACCCCTATTTTGCACCAAGCAATGTACAGTTTAGGTTACATGTGATGGCAGAGTTTACTAAACAAATGCCCCACAATTGATACAAATCATCATGATATTCTGCCAGCTAAGCCTACTTTGCAGTGAACATTTAATTCAGAAGGTTTTTGGGGAAAGCCTTTAGAAATGTTCATTCAAACATCACATGATGACTGAATGGCGCATCGCAAAGATTCAACCAAGACACATGGTTGTCTAAGTCTTAATTTAAAGGAAAAAAACAAAAACCAGCAGACACTAGGCCGTCCATGGAATGACTTTGACATCCTTCCTCTACTGGGTTAGAGTAACTGTACGGTGCCACCAGTCAGTCAACCGGGCCAGGTAGGCAGTCAGACAGAGTGTGTGTGTGTGCACGTGCGAGGGTGTGTGTGTTGGGCATCCACTCTGAGACATCTAGCAAGATGCTCTCGGAGTGAAGTAACTGATCCCAACAACATGTAACATTCTGGTGAGTAAACAGCGATTAACCAGCCCTTCAATTATCTGCTTTATCACCTCAGTTGTCCTTTGGAGAAGGGAGGCCATAATGTCTCTGTAAACAAACACAAATTCAGAGAGACTGAGGGGGACAAAGTCTTAAGGGGAGGAAACGTTATGGAGTTAGTTATCACTAACAAAATGTCTTCCTTTATTCAGAGTGGAAGGGAGGAGGAGAAGGTCGGTCTGGTCGGCAGACCTGGATTCAATACTATTTGAAATCATTTCAAATACAGTAGCTATGATAGACTGAGCTTGCCTGTTGCAATGGAACCGATAGACAAGTACCAAAAGAACAAACACTGCTCACTTGGCATTCCAAGCAGGCTAAAGCAAACACTCAAATAATTTAAAATATATATTTTTTAAATGTATTGAACCCAAGTCTGGTTGGTCGGACCCAGTGACCTTGGCCTTAAATCAACCTTCACAAGACAAGACTAGTTTCAGTCTGCGGTCGCCGGTCGGTTCAAGACCTGAGAGTAATTAGTCTCTGTCTACAGTGAGCCATGCCCATGGCCACAGAGAGATCAGAGCGAGCATGACAGGACAGGGCAACTCCACGTAGACCAGGCCTTGGGTTGTGGCTGGCGTTCATTACACCTCATGACTGATGTTCCTAGGTCAGACCTACACAGTCAGTCCCAGACCTTTTCATCCTCTACAGACAGTATGAGCAATGCAAATGGGTGATATAACTCGGTCATTGAGCATCTCTCAGTCTTGGCCTTCCATTGATACCTATGTATATTATGGATACGTCCAAAATGGTATACTATTCCCTAATACTATGCACTACTTTTGGCCATAGGGGCAACCTGTATTATTTTTGCTCTGTTCCAGTCTACAATGGTGTAAGACCAGATGTTGCTCATTGTTTTGATCAGTTCCCGTACAACTGTTTGTTGTGTTAGGCTTCAAGGCACACAGGTTATTATGGAAAGTCTAGCAGCTCCTGTCCTGTGCTAACATTAGATGGGAACCGCATGTGCATTCTTTGGAAAACGAGATGAGGGGTTTGAATTAGTCGTGCAAAAATTTCTTTAATTGTTTTTTCCTTCTTCATCAAGCACACTGTGTTCTATTCCTACAACAAAGGCATTGAATAATGAGGGAAGTATGTAGGTACAGTGCATTCGAAAGTATTCAGACCCCTTCCCTTTTCAGTACTGACTTACCACTCATGTATGTTGCAAATAAGTAGAGAAGACGTATTATTGAGTAGAACTTGTAAGGTAGTCATGAAAAGTAAGTAATTTTTCCCCCCATGAGGTTGTGGCAACATACTGCCATCTGATGGCGACTAGAATCAATTGCATAATAGGAACTACTTAAAATTGATGGTCCTTGAAAATAAATATTAGTGCTTGAAAAAGTAATTGAAAGTCCTTGAATTTGACTTGCCACTGTCTGTACGAACCCTGTACTGTACCTAAATGCGTTTTACGATTGTAGTATTAACTTCCTCAACTTCAAAACAAGCWAAATCTGACTAAATAAATGCCACCTATACTTCTCTGTAGTGCTGATGGTTAAAAACTGCATACAGAGTTATGAATGCTTACCCTTAGGCTATGGCCAGACAGAGATTTTGTCTCAGAAAATTACAGATTGAGCCAATGTTATTTTTTGTTGTTGTAATTTTTACCCACTTTCTCTTCCCAATTTCGTGATTATGATCTTGTATCATTGCTGCAACTCCCCAATGGGCTCGGGAGAGACTAAGGTCGAGTCATGCGTCCTCCGAAACATGACCAGCCAAGCCGTGCTTCTTAACACCCGCTTGATTAACCCGGAAGCCAGCTGCACCAATGTGTCGGAGGAAACACCGTTCAACTGACGATCATTGTCAGCCTGCAGGCACCCGGCACCGCCACAAGGAGTCGCTAGAGCGTGATGAGCCAAGTAAAGCCCCAGGCTGTAGTGACGCTGCAACACTYCGAWGCAGTGCCTTAGACTGCTGCGCCACTCGGGAGGCCAGAACCAAATGGTTTTTCAATGGGAGACATTTGTTGACAGATGGACAATGGAGATCATTGCCAAACACGCACGCAACTCTTCCGAAAATAGTTGACTAACTTTTGACAAAAATTGACAATTGATGAATGCATGTGATTTCATCTGTCTCTGTGTGGCCGTAAGTTTACTGATGTGCAATTGTACAGTGCTTACCCTTCTGGCCAGGCCCAGGGCGATGTAGCACTTCTCTCCAGCGTCCACTATCTCCACCTCAAAGTAGTGGCAGCGTGTGCTGAGGGGCTGCCTGGCCTGGGCCAGACCCACGTCCAGGATGCTCTTCCCCTTCCCGACGTACTCCAGGAGCTGCTAAAGTGTGTGTGTGGGGGGGGGGGGAATAGGGTCAGTATTCATATACAACATACTGTAGTTTTGACTAAGTTGGCCTTTCGCGAACACGCTTGGAGTACTCAAAAGACAGATACACCTAAAGCCGGGCGTACACTACACGATTTTGGCCCCGATTTAGCTGTCCCAGACGGGAGACAAAATCCACATGTTGTTGCCTACTCTGGGCGCGCGAGCGTCACCGACGTTCGTTTAACGTGAGTGGGTCAGAGACGCAGTCTGAGGTCTACCGATCACATCTTTGAGCCGTCCCAGAGCTCCCGATATTTTCAAACATGTTTGCTTTTATCGGCACAAAATCTGCTATGCTCTTGTAGTGTGAGATGTGCAACAACAAGTTTTGAGAATGGTGATCAGCAATAGCCAATGAGAGCTTGCCAGAGAAGATGCCAGTGAGAGGATGATGTTGTATCGCATCACCCAGAATGTGTAGACTCTCGAGCAGGAACCATGACTACTACTGGTAGCCTATGCATTTGTACTTGCAACCACCAATTGACACAGCTTTGTAGTTCACAAGCAATGCTGTTCAATAAAAAATGTATTGGCTAGATATTTCAACTCTGTATGGCAAGCATGAATGTTTGAGGCTGGTTTGAGCTACAGCTCATTCTAGCTACGTTAACAATCTAATCACATCGCCACCTTGTTTTTGCGAGACAGCYTGATATCGAGAACCCTCACGACCAAGTGAAGAATCTTGTAATGTGTGACGTCTATGCCACATCATTTAGTATGCGTTGGCAAGACAAAAAACTACAGGAAACACAGAGGCAGAGATGTTAGGATTTTGGAAGTCGTGTAGTGTACAACCGGAATAAGGAGGAAGTCACCAAGTACAGACTAGCAAATGTACTAAATAGGGAATTGTGTTCCATTTTGGGACACAGCCATGCAGTCATACTCCCACTGTAACAGGCACGCCRAGGTTGATCATGCGTAAATAGTCTCGCCAAATATTCCACTGATTGAACATTATAATAACTTCTCCATGGAAGGCTTAACAGATCCTATAGGAAAAACACATTACTAAGCCTCAGAAGAACAGGTTTCTATGGGAAGGGCAAGTAGGTGGGCAGCTAGGCAACCAAGTGCTGCTCCTATTTTTCCATCCAGTGTGTCATAGAGAATAGAGAGACCGAAGGAACGCCTTCAGTTTGAAGTGGAAGAGAAAAGATGACAGACAAAGTGGGGGTGGACTCCTCTAATAAGCTTGTGACAACACCTGGGTGCGTTAAGGTAATAGGCCTACAGCGGTTTTGAGTTATACTTCAAAAGGAAAGGTTTCCCTCAATTAAATGATGATGAATGTTGCCTGGTTATCCATCCAGTGGAAATAAATAACTTCCTAACTAGGTCTCAGTCAAGAAAATATAGTTTTCTTTCAATTATTCTGTGACAGATTGAATGAAGGACCAATCCAGGTACAGTGTTCCTTACAGTACCTGGGCATACTACCTCACACCCAAATTACATACTCCTTACACCAGCAATATCAAGCGAGAAAGGACAAACACAGGCCAGGACCAACTTTGTCAAACTCCACTCTCAACATGAAAACTGTCAACCATATATTCTGGAGTGGCCCTTGAGACAGCGTTTTCCATCACCATCAACAAAACACCAAATGATGGAATTTCTTGTAGAAGAATGGTGTCACATCCCTCCAATAGAGTTCCAGACACTTGTAGAATCTATGCCAAGGTGCATTGAAGCTGTTCTGGCTCGTGGTGGCCCAACGCCTTACGACACTCTGTTGATGTTACCTTTATTTTGGCAGTTACCTGTATAATATTGCTGACGACCCAGATGCTACAGTCTGGAATGGAATCTGCACATGAAAGCTATATTTAAAGTGGACAGGGATCGTGAAAGTTGATCATCTGAAAAATGTTTATTTATTGGCAAATACTTTTAATCTTCCAAGTCACAATCTGGTTATTACACGTCCTAAAACTCAGACATGAAAGACATAGTCAGCATCTGACAAAACGAAAAAAAATCTTCCCTTTAAAATAACATAATTCATTCTATTACTGACTCTGTCTGGACAGTTACAAAAAAATACAAAAATGAGTGCCCTGTCTTGTCTTGTGTGTCCTCAACTCACAGGCCTGCTCTACATTAATGAGTACCCACTTCTTTACAATCTTGTTTTTAGACTGTCCTTTCTTGTTCTCTTGCTGCTATCTTATCCTTCTCCTCAACCTCTTCAACTTTCATGCCTGGACAGTAGCTGTTATTTTGAGGGGGAGAGGGAGTTGCAGCGAGTGTGTTGTCACACCTTCCCGCCTCTGTGATGCTGAGTAATGGAGAGAGAGAACGAGAGAGGTAGAGAGAGCGAGAGAGAGGTTTTTAATCAGCTCTCCCTCCCAGCAGCTTGGAACACGCTTCAGTGAGAGTGCTGACAGATGCCTGCAGTCATTCTCTCTGCTCTCCCTTTCGCTCTCTCACTCTCAATCTCTTCCCTTTCTCTCTCTGATCATGGCACCATCCGGGGTGGTGGTGTCAGGGCTGGTGGTAGGGGTAGTGTGTGTGTAGGGGGGGGGGGGCTAGGTCTTCCAAATTTCCTGTCACTCCTGGAGGCATTTGGAACAAACGTAGGAGATTAGAGGGCCTCTCCCTCCCAACCAGCCCGCTTGGGCTTGGTACCTGTTTGGCTGCCATTGTGTGCTGCCTGTGTAAAATGTTCTACTGCACCCCAAAATGGCACCATATTCCCTATTTAATGCACTACTTTGGTCCAGGGCTCTGGTCAAAAGTAGTAACGACACTAAATAGGGAATAGGGTGCAATTCGTGAATCAGACGATTACTCACCAGTTGTCTACCAAATTACCTATCCATCAATCATACTTAGCCAATTGATCCCAAATAACCTAGCAGAAGATCCTGGACTATTTACATTGACATGCCCACCCTCCCTTTTGTTTTTACAATGCTGCTATTTTGTACTTTATTTACTAAATATCTTCTTAACTCTTTCTTGAACTGCATTGTTCGTTAAGGGCTTGTGAGTAAGCATTTCACGGTAAGGTTTACACCCGTTTTATTCGGAGCAAGTGACAAATAAAAATTGATTTGACTGACCAAAACACAACCAACTATAATTTTGACACAGACCATTGATAGCCTTCTATCAGTGGTGTTGCGTATGGCCAAAAAGCTGGCACGCAGGCCGCGCCGTCTGTGCTGAAGCAATACAGCAGCACCTGAAAGTGTGTAATTGAAACTGAGTCAACATACTGCAGAATCAAAACACACTCCAAAAATAGAAATAATCAATCACTCATTCCCTCACTATTACTTGGTAAATAAACTCACCACAGATGCCAAATTCAGAGGAATGTTTTGAACACACACTGGGGTGAGGCTGTGAAGGTCTGAGAGAGAGAGAGGGAGACAGAGAGAGAGAGAGAGGGAGACAGAGAGAGAGGGAGTGTGAGATTATTTTTCTACAGCACCCAATTAAATCAATCACTCACTCAGGACAATGACTCCAAAGTCTGTTTACATTGACTGTGTGTCAGGTGAACTGTAGGTCTACATGGCAGGTGGTGTGGAACATAGAAATAAAATGAAGTAGGGCATAGAACGGCCGCTGGTCCACCCATCACGGAACGTTGACTTGAAAGGAAATAACCATTCGAGTCTTATGTCTATGGCGTGTGAAGACACTGAAGTGATGTGGACAGTGGAGTAGGCCTAGATAAAAGCAGAACCTGCAAGAGGACAGGGATCAAAACACAGCCTTTGCTTACCACAGTATAGAAAGCAACACTAGCTTCGTAGCCTATGGTGTGGTCTCTTACATCCATCACCTTCCTGTGTTTGACTAGCCAAAGAAAGGCCCACAGAGGGATGCTTCTTATTTGAAAAGTTGAAGTAGTGACTCCTTAGTTTTAAAACATTTTCTTATAAGCTGTCTTCCGGATGTACTCAACACAACAACACCAGACAGTCATGGCCCCATTCATCTTAAGATAGCTAGGTGGGACAACCAAATTTCAGTCATAGTAAGTACATTTTTCTCCTCAATAAAATAGCTCAGCGAAGTCAGAGCTAGTAAGGGGGAGAAAAGTAAAGTGTGAGTGTTAGTTCACTTGTACTTATATGATACAACTTTTTTTTTGGGGGGGGGGCTGTGTCATCGACTCCCATCCCTTTCATGCAGACTCCTGCATGGTTTCCACTTTCCACCTTTAATCTCTTCCTTCCACTTCTGAGTGGAAGTTGAGTCGAGTAACTCTCTTTCAAAAGAAAAGAAGCAGCTGTTACCTAAAAGGTGTTTAGAAAGTCATTATTACACTTTGTGACATAAGTGAGTCAGTGTAAAAAATAAAAAAATGTTTTAAACTCCCTTAGCAAAAATCTCCCAGTTGGGGCCAGGAATGACCTTTATATAATTCTTCAACTACACACACACACACACACACACACACACACACACACACACACACACACACACACACACACACACACACACACACACACACACACACACACACACACACACACACACACACACACACACACCTACTCCCCACATGATGTGATATTAAGACCATAATTGCCTGCAGCAGAAGCTTCTTGCTACCCCCTACCCCCACTGATAATCTCTGGTTCGTTAGCTCCAGGGAAGGGGGTGGGGGGCGAGAGAAAGAGAAGAGAGAATGTTAGTTACCTCCAATGAAAGAGAGGAGCTTCTAATAGTTTTGTGGTGATAGCTGGGAAACAAATGAACTCTGACTGTTTTATTTCCTCTGCAGAAAAACAGAGAGATGAGACGTCCCTGCTGTTGTTTTCCTGGTCACCAGCATACCAGCATCAAGTCACATTATGCTGGCTTGCAAAGTGATGTCGAATTCCTATTGGACTCCAGCACCAAGTGGGGATACAGTGCCTTTGGAAAGTATTCAGACCCCTCGACTTTTTCCACATTTTCTTACGTTACAACCTTGTTCTAAAATGGATTAAATAAATAAATAGATCCTCAGCAATCTACATACAATATCCCATAATGACAGTGAAAAGTTATTTATTTTTGCAAATGTATTACAAATAAAAAACTGAAATACCTTATTTGCAATAGTATTCAGACCCTTTGCTATGAGACTCGAAATTGAGCTCAGGCACACACCTGTCTATTTAAGGTCCCACACTTGTCAGAGCACAAACCAAGCCATGAGGTCGAAGGAATCGTCCGTAGAGCTCAGAGACAGGATTGTGTCGAGACACAGACCTGGGATAGGGTACCAAAAATGTTGTTCAGCATTGAAGGTCCCCAAGAACAGATGCCTCTGTCATTCTTAAATGGATACATTTTGMAACCACCAAGACTCTCCCTAGAGCTGGTCGCCCGGCCAAACTGAGCAATCGGGGGAGAAGGGCCTTGGTCAGGGAGTTGACCATGAACCCGATGGTCACTCTGACAGAGCTCCAGAGTTCCTCTGTMGAGAAGGTTGTCTTTCTGGAAGTGTCTCCCATCTCTGCAGCACTCCACCAAATCAGGCCTTTATGGTAGAGTGGCCAGACGGAAGACACTTCTTAGTAAAAGGCAATTGACAGCCCGCTTGGAGTTTGCCAAAAGGCACCCAGACCATGAGAAACAATATTCTCTGGTCTGATGAAACCAAGATTGAACTCTTTGGCCCGAATGCCAAGCGTCACGTCTGGAGTAAACCTGGCACAATCCCTACAGTGAAGCATTGTGGTGGCAGCATCATGCTGTGGGGATGATTTTCAGAGGCAGGCACTGGGAAACTAGTCAGGATCGAGGCAAAGATGAATGGAGCAAAGTACAGAGAGATCCTTGATGAAAACCTGTTCCAGAGCACTCAGGACCGCAGACTGGGGCAAAGGTTAAACTTCCAACAGGACAACGACCCTAAGCACACAGCCAAGACAACGCAGGAGTGGCTTTGGAACAAGTCTCAATGTCCTTGAGTGGCCCAGCCAGAGCCCGAACCCGCTCGAACATCGCTAGAGAGACCTGAAAAAAGCTGTGCATCGACGCTGCCCATCCAACCTGACAGAGCTTGAGAGGATCTGCAGAGAAGAACAGGAGAAACCCCCCAAATACAGGTGTGCCAAGCGTGTAGCATCATACCCAAGAACACTCAATGCTGTAATCGCTGGCAAAAGTGCTTCCACGAAGTACTGAGTAAAGGGTCTGAATACTTATGTAAATGTATAATTTAAGTTGTTTTATTTTTTATAAATTAGCAAAAATGTATAAAAAAACTGTTTTTGCATTGTCATTATGGGGTATTGTGTGTAGTTTAATGAGGGGGGGGGGGGGGGAAACTATGTAATCAATTTTAGAATAAGGCTGTAATGTAATAAAATGTGGAGAAAGTCAAGGGGTCCAAAGACTTTCTGAAGGCACTCTATATTTCTGTTGACCCCCTGCAGTACCTCTGTGGACCCCCGGTTGAATACCCCTGGCCAATATGAATTCTAGCTACTTTTGAACCACACGTTGTGCCCTAGAAACTAATGTAACACTGTAAATACATTGGTTTATTATAAAAGTGAAACATTTTGATACAAATACCGGTCATTGAAATTACGAAATCATTTATGGAATATTTGGTTTCTACATTGTGTAAAAAGCACTATTTTCCTATTGGGATGCAATACACTGAAAATGGTACACTGTTTCTTTAAAAACGTCAGGTTTGTGATGTCGACATACAAGAGATCTATCATTCATTCATTGCTATGATCATTGATCTCCTGAAGAAGATATTCCTTTTCCTTTATTTCTGTGCCCCCAAATGTTTGCATATACTGGTAAAGTTACTAGGTTGTTAGATAGCTAGCCAATGAGGTAACATTACTGAACAAAGTGTAAACAAATGGTTAACGACGTCGCCAGTTTTAGAACAGCCAACGACATGGTTTATGAATGTAAAATGCAGTCCCTGTGATCCGCTATAGTAAGATACAAATGTTGCGGCGGTAATATTGGTCAGATCTTTTGACCTGGAAGTAAGCCACTTTTGCTGTAGTACTCATTTGTTTCTCTAGGGTAGGAGGAAACAAGGGTAGAGCAAAGCCTTATCATTACAACAATTATTATCTGGGAGATTTTGCTAGTTTTCCTAGTCGCACAGCAAAATATTTTGTCGTACTTTAGAGCTCTGATGGTACATTTTTCTACCCAATATTTTGGAAATAAGGTACAATCATCACTGCGCTTTGAAATGTAGGTGAAGGCAATTTACCTGTAACACACCAAATACGACAAGACACAGACCATGCTGGTCTTCTAGGCAGAGTTCCTCTGTCCAGTGTCTGTGTTCTTTTGACCATCTTAATCTTTTATTTTTATTGGCCAGTCTGAGATATGGATTTTTCTTTGCAACTCTGCCTAGAAGGCCAGCATCCCGGAGTCGCCTCTTCACTGTTGACGTTGAGACTGGTGTTTTGCGGGTACTATTTAATGAAGCTGCCAGTTGAGGACTTGTGAGGCGTCTTTCTCAAACTAGATACTCTAATGTACTTGTCCTCTTGCTCAGTTGTGCACTGGGGCCTCCCACTCCTCTTTCTATTCTGGTTAGTGCCAGTTTGCGCTGTTCTGTGAAGGGAGTAGTACACAGCGTTGTACGAGATCTTCAGTTTCTTGGCAACTTCTCGCATGGAATAGCCTTCATTTCTCAGAACAAGAATAGACTGACAAGTTTCAGAAGAAAGTTTGTTTCTGGCCATTTCGAGCCTGTAATCAAACCCACAAATGCTGATGCTCCAGATACTCAACGAGTCTAAAGGCCAGTTTTATTGCTTCTTTAAATCAGAACAACAGTTTTCAGCTGTGCTAACATGATTGCAAAAGGGTTTTCTAATGATCAGTTAGCCTTTTAAAATAATAAACTTGGATTAGCTAACACAATGTGTCATTGGAACACAGGAGTGATGGTTGCTGATAATGGGCCTCTGTACACCTATGTAGATATTCCATAAAAATAAAAATCAGTCATTTCCAGCAATAGTCAGTAACAACATTAACAATGTCTACACTGTATTTCTGATCKATTTGATGTTGTTTTAAAAATGGACAAAAAAAATAGCTTTTCTTTCAAAAACAAGGACATTTCTAAGTGATCCCAAACTTTTGAACGGTAGTGTATATTTTGAAATAGAGCATCGGTGAAATTTCCCTTTAAGTCAAGTAAATGTATTGCAGTAAAAAAAAATTGAATTGTTTGTTACAAAATCTGTTTTTGCATTTACATTGATTGATTAAATCAATAAATGTATCTTATGCTACACAAAGATTTTTTTTAAACGTATCCTATCCGTTAGTTGGATTTATTGCACCCGTTACTGAAATGGTTGTTCCAGTTTAAATGGTTTACGTCAGGGAAACTTTTATGGGGTCGGGGCCACAAACATTCTGGGGGGGGCGCAGTTGCTCGAGGGTCTGCGTAAGCACATCCATGCCCACACATGCAGTCATAGCCGGCCCTAGCCTTCTGAGGGTCCTAAGCGAAATTTGGTTCGGGCCCCCCCACCTTGCAAGCAAAACATTTTAGCGGCCCCTCTCTTGACAGCGGAGAGAAAGACGTCATTTTAGAGTTAATTTCCTGCAATTCTACACATTTTGCCATGGGACGTAGTGAACATTTTGTAGTTTTAAAGCAAGTTTGCTGCAAATCTAAACATTTTGCCATAGGGTGGAGATAAATGTTTGCAGTTTGTAATATAATATCTGAGTGACTTGGGGGCCCCCCGGTCGGTTATTCAACCATAATTCCTACAAGTTTAGATATCTGGACGCTAGACTAACTTAACAATCACATGGGCTAATTGAGTGACTGTCATGAGAAAAACTACTGATGCACAAACAAATAAAAATATTGCACTTCGTTCAATCTACTCTTCTAACTCTCAACAGTAAGTTGAAAACACAATGAATGCTGGTCAGCCAGCACAACCAGTTAGACCATGCTAGTTGGCTTGCAGAACCAGRGAGACCATGCTGGTCAGACCAGCTTGACCAGCATCAGACCAGCACAGACCAGCTTAAAATTCATGCTGGTCTATGCTGTTTTTTTCAAAAGGGCTAAAGAGAATAAATGGAACATACGAGAGAAGAAACATCTCTATTGTCTGTGGTTGCACCCCAAATGGCATTCTATTCCCTATATAGTGCATTACTTTTGATCAGAACCCTAAAGACCATCAAAAGTAATGCACTATATAGGAAAAAGTGTGTAGAACAGCTCAACTAACTAACAACTCGGCTAAACTATGATGAACCAGAACCAATATTTTGAATATCATCAAGAGTCACAGTCTTACTTTCAACTGTAGCTGGCTATTTAAATCAACAAAATTCTCAATCTGCGTCACTGTCATTCGTGTGAGATATCTCTCGCCATCTAGGACATTTTTCAGAAATTATGCAGACTTAAGCGGAAATTTTCAGTGAGATGTCTAGTTAAAGAAGCAGGTTGGCCCGGCCTCGCCTAAACCTCCCACATGCAGTATTCATCAGAGCTTCCTTTCATACTCACAAACACACACTTTCTCACGCTGTTCTGTTCCCATCGTGGACACAGTCAGAGGACACTCTGGTCGATGCCACTGCCTGCAGTGTCTGCCTGCCTGCCTAGTGGTTCTCAACAGGGGAATTACACAGTTTATGGGAAACTGATGAACTTCAGCAGATCAAACAGTATCATGATGGGATGCATGACAACTGTTCCTCCAAGGAAGGAACCAGGCAACGTTAGAAGGGTGTTAGCTCCTCTAGCAAATGGAAATAACATGACTGGTGGTTCAGATAGAACTCTATGGAGAGGTGCATGTGTTGGCTGGAGACCAGCACAGATGATAATATATTTTATGTGCTGCTCAACTTTGGGTGGGGGAACCTGGAAGGGGCAAGAGGACATGATGATTTGATCTTTCTAAGTTAATTGACACACTAAGAAGAATAACTTGGGATTTGATACTAGAACAGTCAGCCCATTTAAAACTTCAGGAGGACACGTGTGTGTGTGTGTGTGTTTTTGGTTTTACTATCCTTGTGGGGACCAGAAGTCCTCACAAGGTCAGTAAAGCAAAGAACAATCTGACAAGGCGACATTTCACAAGTCCCCACAAGGAGAAATTATATTTTAGGCTTAGGGGTTAGGTTTAGGGTTATGGTTACAATTAGGGTTAGGTTTAGAAAAAATAGGATTTTGATTGGGAATCAATTGTTTGGTCCCCACAAGGATAGTAAAACAAATGTGGGTGGCAGATAGCCTAAAAGTTAAGATGGTTCAAATCCCAGAGCCGGCAAGGTGAGAAAAAATCTGCCATTCTGCCCTTGAGCAAGGCAGCTAACCCACAACAACCACAACTGCTCCCTGGGTGCCGATGACGTTCGATTAAGGCAGCCCCCGGCACCGCTCTGATTCAGAGGGTTTTAGTTAAATGCAGAAGACACATTTCAGTTGAATGCATTCAGTTGTGCAATTGACTAGGTATCCCCTTTTTCCCCAATGCAGCCCACGGGCGGTAAGTGTAAAAGTGTCTAGCCAGAACATTATGGGGGTGGGGGGGTGCAAACTCAATATACTTTGAAATGAATAAAACCAAATCGAAAACTGTGTAGAAATGAACCTACATTCATATAGTTACTTGACGGTGTCCAGCTCACTGATAATCACCTAAATGAAAGCTAGAGAGTCAGGGAACATAGAAAATGGTGTTATATTGGTGACAACAGAAAGACAGTGTCAGCCATGCAGGTGTATGTGCGTGCGTGCATGTAAGCGAGGTGTGTGTGTGTGTGTGTGTGTGTGTGTGTGTGTGTGTGTGTGTGTGTGTGTGTGAGGGAGAGCTCAGTCATTCCAGCAGCAGACTGAGGTGCTGCCCAGTCCTCTGCAGCACTATGCTGGGTGGGGGGGATTAGCTTGGTGGGGACAGCCGCTGCTGTGGCAACAGGGAGAGAGGGATTTGGCTGCTTGCATTTGTATCAAGCAGCACGTACGCAGCACAGCCAGCCAAATGCCTCCACACAAGACAAAACATACAGGAGCAAGAGCGGACAATGCAACTTATAACATGTCTTATTTCAATTGGGAGTTTTAGTCTATTAGTCAAAACTGATTTATATGGATTACACAATACGTGTTCTGTCTGTTTTGTGTACCTAACATTAAAAACCATGACAAAAGGAGTTCAATAAATCAGTAATTATGTAATATTATGACATTAAGGGAATTGAGCAATCCCCCATCCCCCCAAGAATAACAGACAGAGACAGACCAGTCAAACATTTAGACACACCTACTCATTCAAGGGTTTTTCTTTATTTTTTACTATTTTCTACATTGTAGAATAATAGTGAAGACATCAAAACTATGAAATAACCTGATTGCTCAGATTAGAGCTGTCCGCCTGGCCAGGAAGAGTCTTGGTAGTTCCAAATTTCTTCCATTTAAGAATGACGGAGGCCTCTGCTCTAGGGGACCTTCAATCCAGCAAAACATTTTTGGTACCCTTTCCCAGATCTGTGTCTCGGCACAATCCTGTCTCGGAGCTCTACGGACAATTCCTTCGACCTCAATGTAGAAAATAAAAATTATTAAAAACCCTTGAATGAGTAGGTGTGTCATAACTTTTGACTGGTACTAATATACATACATACGTAGGTACGTACGTACGTACACACACACACACATACATAAACACACACATAAATAAACACACACATACATAAATACATACAGTTGAAGTCGGAAGTTTACATACACTTAGGTTGGAGTCACTAAAACTCGTTTTTCAACCATTCCACAAATTTATTGTTAACATTTACGTCATTTAGCAAACGCTCTTATCCAGAGCGACTTACAAATTGGAAAGTTCATACATATTCATCCTGGTCCCCCCGTGGGGAATGAACCCACAACCCTGGCGTTGCAAGCGCCATGCTCTACCAACTGAGCCACACGGGACACGAGCCACACGGGACACGTTAACAAACTATATTTTTGGCAAGTCGGTTAGGACATCTACTTTGTGCATGACACAAGTAATTCTTCCAACAATTGTTTACAGACAGATTATTTCACTTATAATTCACTGTATCCCAATTCCAGTGGGTCAGAAATGTACATACCCTAAGTTGACTGTGTCTTTAAACAGCTTGGAAAATTCCAGAAAATGATGTCATGGCTTTAGAAGTCTCTGATAGGCTAATTGACATAATTTGAGTCAATTGGAGGTGTACCTGTGGATGTATTTCAAGGCCTACCTTCAAACTCAGTGCCTCTTTGCTTGACATCATGGGAAAATCTAAAGAAATCGGCCAAAACTTCAGGGGGAAAAATTGTAGACCTCCCCAAGTCTGGTTCATCCTTGGGATCAATTTCCAAACGCCTGAAGGTACCACGTTCATCTGTACAAACAATAGTACGCAAGTATAAACACCATGGGACCATGCAGCCGTCATACCGCTCAGGAAGGAGATGCGTTCTGTCTCATAGAGATCAACGTACTTTGGTGCGAAAATTGCAAATCAATCCCAGAACAACAGCAAAGGATCTTGTGAAGATGCTGGAGGAAACAGGTACAAAAGTATCTATATCCACAGTAAAACAAGTCCTATATCGACATAACCTGAAAGGCCACTCAGCCTTTAAAAAAGCCAGACTACGGTTTGTAACTGCACATGGGGACAAAGATTGCACTTTTTGGAGAAATGTCCTCTGGTCTGATGAAACAAAAATAGAACTGTTTGGCCATAATGACAATTGATATGTTTGGAGGGAAAAGGGGGAGGCTTGCAAGCCGAAAAACACCATCCCAACCGTGAAGCATGGGGGAGGCAGCATCATGTTGTGGGGGTGCTTTGCTGCAGGAGGGACTGGTGCACTTCACAAAATAGATGGCATACAAAATAGATGGCATACTTCCAAAGTTGTGCAAAATGGCTTAAGGACAACAAAGTCAAGGTATTGGAGTGGCCTTCACAGAGCCCTGACCTCAATCCTATAGAAAATATGTGGGCAGAACTGAAAAAGCGTGTGGGCCAAAATTCACCCAACCTATTGTGGGAAGCTTGTGGAAGGCTACCCGAAACGTTTGACCCAAGTAAAACAATTTAAAGGCAATGCTACCAAATACTAATTGAGTGTATGTAAACTTCTGACTCACTGGGAATGTGATGAAACAAATAAAAGCTGAAATATATAATTCTCTCTACTATTATTCTGACATTTCACATTCTTAAAATAAAGTGGTGATCCTAACTGACCTAAAACAGGGAATTTTTACTAGGATTAAATGTCAGGAATTGTGAAAAACTGTGTCTAAATGTATTTTGCTGAGGTGTATGTAATCTTCCGACTTCAACTGTACACACACCCCATCGGAAAAGAAGTTGGGGAGAATGGGACCACCCTATAATATATATATATATATATATATATGATAACTTTTCTATTACATTGATTCTATGAGTTTGACTCAGTTTAATCTCAAGAACATAAACTATAACAGCAATGTACATTTGAAAATGGAGGACATAGCCTATGTTATTATAGAGAGGAAAACTTGTGGTGGATGGGTTTAGGGTTTTGCTAGACAGGCGTGATGCTGACAGTTGGTAAACAGCTGGGATCTGATACCCACTTATCTAAACAGGAGCGCCCGTCCCGCCAACTGCAATGTAAACAGTGTTCAAAGACAAGGACTCCATGGAAGGCAAGTCAGTGCCATCACCATTGTACTACTCTGCATTCTGTGGCTTTGCACTTCTCAATTCAAGCCCCATAAAAATCACACTTGTCAGAAAAGTAATTTACAGTGCCTTCAGAAAGTAGTCATACCCCTTGACGTATTCCACATGTACGTAGATCTCTGACATAGAATTGTGATGAGGCTTATATCTGACAAGGGTATAAAACAATTTCTAGAGTGATGAAAGTTTCCAAGAGTACAATGGTCTCCATCATTTGGAAATGGAAAAAAATGGAACTACCCAAACTGCCTAGAACTGGTCGTCCAACCAAACTGAGAAATCGGGCCAAGAAAGACCTTGGTTAGGGAGATGACCAAGAACCCACTGACCACTCTGACAGAACTGCAGAGTTCCTTGGCTGAGATGGGAGAACCTGCCAGAAGGACAACAGTCTCTACAGCACTTCACTAATCTGGGCTTTATGGGAGAGTGGCCATAAAGAAGCCACTCCTGAGAAAAAGGCACATAACAGCACGCCTGGAGTTTGCAAAAAGTCATGTGAAAGACTGAGATCTTAAGCCAAAAGATTGTGGTCTGATCAGACAAAAATGTAACTCTTCGGCCTAATTGCAAAGAGCTGTTTTCTGGAGAAAACCAGGCATAGCTCATCACCAATTAACCCTGTCCCTACAGTGAAGCATGGTTGTGGCAGCAACTTTTCAGCAGCAGGGAATGAGAGACTGGTAAGGATAGAAAGAACAATGAATGGTGCCAAATACAGGCAAGTCCTTGATGAGAACCTGCTTCAGAGTGCAAACAACCTTAGACTGGGGTGAAGATTTACGTTCCAACAGGACAATGACCCCAAGCATACAGCCAAAGCAATGCTGGAAATGGCTTCAGAACAAGAATGTTAAAGTCCTTGAGTGGCCCAGCCAAAGCACAGAGTTGAATCCCATTGAAAATCTGTGGAATGACTTGAAGATTGATGTTCACTGCTGCTCCCCATCTAGCTTAGCAAAGCTTGAGAAAATTCCCAAATCCAGAAGTGCAAAGCTGATATAGACATACCCTAGACAACTCAATGCTCAAATCACCACCAAAGGTGCTTCTACAAAGTATTGACTCAGGGGTGTAAATACTTATGTAAATTACATATCTGTACTTCATTTTTAAAACATTTGCAAAAATGTTGTTTTCACTTTTTCATTATGGGGTATTGTGTGTCGATGGGTGAGAAGAAAAAACAACATTTAATCCATTTTGAATTCAGGCTGTAACAACAAAATATGGAATAAGTCAAGGAGTATGAATACTTTCTGAAGGCACTGTACCTTTCTTGTGGCATCATAATTCTTTGTCCCTTTTCTACCATCTGTTAGGACGCTTATCATTCAGAACCAGAACCGTTTTTATAGTTCTAAAGAACAACACATAAAAGTATTCCATTCTGTGGCAAAGTTTACAAATGGTGATGCTGGCAAAGTAAACAACGCCAGGAAAGAATACGGTACAATAACGTAGGCCTAAGTGGTATAAAATGATAAGACGCCCAATCACGATGCACACTGTATAGCTATGTCATCGGAAACTTTCACTGGAAAGCTCCGTTGCATAGCTACAGTACATATGAAAGAGGGATAATATTTGCATTGCTTCTAATTACTATACATCAGATTAATACTCTCAATCAACGGAGGGACTAACATGACATGTGAGGGAGGGAAAAACCCACACACGTCTGACGCACGCACACTGTTTAGAAAACTATGAGACTAGCCAGGTGTTTTTTATGGAACAATTATTAACACATCATGAGAGAGAGGTTTGCTTCTCACCAAAAGAGATAAAAGTTTGAAGTATTGGTTTTCATTTGCTGAATGTTGAAACTAAAACCCACAGAGATCCACCCAGGGCTATTAAAGTGCAACTCTACCGCCCTGATATTCCAAGTAGGTTATTTAGAGAGCCAGGCAAGCTCTGTCAAGTGCAGCTCGAAGTATTTGAAATGAAACAAATATTATTTGAACCCTGGTCTGTTCAGATTCAGAAACAACTATGTTGTACTAGTCTTGTGTGAAGAGAATGGTTGTAATGTCATGTTAAAAGACCCAAGAGACCAGTCTCAGATCTCCACCCGAAAAGACCTTGAGCTTGTCAAAACTCGCCCTTATCGGTTTCCAGCATCAACAGAAGCACCATCATCACCCTCTCCTCATGTTGATGAGGGCTACTTTACTCACTTGCTCCTAAAGTAAGACACAAAAAAAGAACTAAACAAAATGGTTGTCTGCAGGACACACACAAACACAGCTGAACACCCCAGCTGTGAAAACCTCCGACCACATGAGACAGAGTAAAAGATTCCTTGGAGTCCCGCTACTCCCCTTACTGAATTTTTACAACCTGGTGAGCTGCCAGGCCTTGCCTCGTACCATCCCGTTCCGTGCCACTGCCAACCATTAGTCCAGGAAAGCAGAGCTGAGAAATAATTTGTCTTAACCCGCAGACCCTCTTTTATGACCTCAGTCTACCCTCACTACTCACAGATGATGGTCTCTCTCAGTCCTCTCAACTGGAGGTGTCACGACCTGTGGATGAACAAATCTGTCACGCAACCTGTGTGTGTGTGCGTGCGCGCGCATGCCTCTAGTATCAACATATATAACCTGGATTCTTTGAATCTCTCCGTATTAGAGATGAGTGGGGTCTGATCTACATACCCACAACACAAACATAACCCCGGATGTTACCGTTTCTCTTAACTTTTCTAAACACTGCTGGGAAACTAACAGAAACAGCAGCCAAATCCATCCTGACCCCCACTACTGGCTGTCGCAACCAACAGCACCTTGGCACACATGCAAGTGGGAAGGTGCCAGCTAACAACATTACTAATTGACACAGTTTTACGGTTAGCCAAGAAGGTCTTGTGGAGTCAAGAAGCTAGGGCAGGGAGAGGGGAGTCATAATTGGGGCAAAACCTCTCCTCAAATCCCCATTCCTTTAACCACTTCCAGTAACAGCCACCAGATAGCTACATGTCTAAAACAATGGTCAATCCTCTGGACAAAAGGCTTGCTGGCCAAAACTTGTCCATTGTGCCTGCTGATAATAAAACTAAATAAAACCTAATACTTAATTTGCGAGTGCTGTTCCTCTTTTTTCATACATGTCATATCTGTTGGCCATGCATGTTCCTCCAAAACTGGCCATTCAGTAGCTTGTGCCCTTGTGGCCTGTTGGTTGTGTTACGTTGAGGTGGTTACAGAAAGACAGGGGCAGCAATGCAGGTGTGTGTGCGCGCATGCATGTACGCGCATGCGTACGTACGTGTGTGTGTGTGAGAGAGCTCAGTCATTCCAGCAGCATAAAAAGGGAGTGACAGAATGGGAGGACGCTATTCTGTATTACTCCTTACCGTGCCAGTGACCCTGATGTCGTAGAGACGTCCCCAGTCGTCCTCGTGGCTGTCCACCATCATGACGCTGTCCGCCTCCTCCATGTCCCACTCTGCCTGGAGGTCCAGCCTCACTTCCTCTCCCAGAGAGTGCATCCCGATGGCTGGGAACAGGCCCTCTGCCGCTACCGGGAACACCAACGAGCCCACCTGGAACAAAACACACGGAGGTCGGACGCATGAACGCAGACGCGCGCGCACACACACACACAGACGTAGACACACAAACACGCAGGCGCAACATCACACACACACACACACACACACACACACACACACACACACACACACACACACACACACACACACAGGATGTCTTAGCTCTTCTTCTCAAGGATGTTAGGCTTAAGGGGGAACAGAAGCACTAGGTTCTAGAACGCCAGCTAACTGTAAATTACCTTTCTTCATATTATTACGTCCCTGAGTAGTCAAACATTTTAGAATGTTGATTTATGATGGCCTGTAAATGCTTGTTTCTCAAGACGTTTTCAGGTCAATTTTATTTGTCTAATGGTTGTAAACTCTTAGATCTTATTTTTCATAGTAGGCCTACTGGTCTCTGCCTGTCCGTCGCGTCCTACAACTGAGATCACATCATTGTACTCTCCCACCTTTCAAACTTTTCCCCACCAGCCAATTTGGCCTATGCTGTATTTTAAATTAGGCAAGCAAGAGCAAGGTTGGTTCTGTCCTTGAATAGGCTAACAGTAAAACAATCTTCAAAATACAGTGACGGTATGTACATATCCTAACCAGAAGCCATGGGTTACAGGCAACATCCGCACCAAGCAAAAGGCTAGTCCGGACGCTTAAAAGAAATCCTGCTATGCCATCAGACGAACCATCAAACAGGCAAAGCGTCAATACAGGACTAAGATTGAATCCTACTACACCGTGTCTGACACTTGGCTAACGTTTCCACAGAGTCCACAGAGCCCAATGGCGGCGAGCTTTACACTGCGCATGGTGGTGATCTTAAGCTTGTGAGAGGCAGTTCAGTGTTGTGTGCTGTCTGTGCTGACGAACAGTTCTTGTGCTGACATTGCTTCCAGAGGCAGTTTGGAACTCGGTAGCAAGTGTTGCAGAGGACAGACGATTTTTCACGCTATGCGCTACAGCACTCGGCGGTCACGTTCTGTGAGCTTGTGTGGCCTACCACTTCGCGGCTGAGCCGTTGTTGTTCCTAGACATTTCCACTTCACAATCACAGCACTTACAGTTGACCGGGGCAGCTCTAGCAAGGCAGAAATTTCACGAAATGACGGAAAGGTGACATCCTATGACAGTGCCACGTTGAAAGTCACTGAGCTCTTCAGTAAGGCCATTCTACTGCCAATGTTTGTCTATGGAGATTGCATGGCAGTGTGCTTGATTTTATTCACCAGTCAGAAACAGGTGTAGGAAGGATATATACTTTTGTATATATAGTGTATGTGACCAACAAGTTGTAGCCTAGTTTTACCTGGGACTCAACAAGGAATAGCTGGAAGGCCTGCTGAGAGGCAAGCGGAGGTGTGTACTTGCGCAGGAGAACAGTGAAGATAGATAGGCTAAAGATCATCAACCTATTTAGAAGCTCATTCATAAGCATAATTCGTAGGCTAAATATAAGGCCTAATACTGCAGTGAATTAACCACCCATGTTTGGCAAGATAGAATAAATCTCTGCCGGTTTAAAGAGTGTACTCAGAATTAAAATGTGGTGTCAGCATTGACCACCTGCTTCACTAAAATTGATCAACGGTTAATCAATATGTACAGGTAACTGCCAAAATAATGAAGAAAATTTGGGATACAAAGTATCAAAATTACTGCCTCTGCGATTCTTATGTTTTAACAAGGCTTAGCGACATTTGACCTAGCTTGTAAAACACTTCCATTCCCCTTTAAGCAGCGGTCAAGAGCACTGAYGTTAAGCCCCAATTATTTGATGGTCTCTCATTGTGGAATTTGGGCAAAAGCAAGGAGCAACTCACCTCTTTGCCATTCTTGGTGAAAAAGACTGTGGTCAACCCAGCCTCGATGGTATCACAGTATATTCCACAGCCAATCCTGTCACCACGGTTGCATTTGGGCCCAAACTGCTGGCCCACAGGGTTTCCATCGTACAGCCTATACAAAAGAAATAGGATAACAGTGACTCATTGAGCCTTATTCACACTGGACAATGCTGTAGAACATAATCATGCCTGTGGTGTGACTATTTTTGTTGTTGTAAAAAAAGAGACATTGGTCTTAAAAATGGGACTTTCTGCTGAAATAAAGGTGAAATAAATAAATAAAAATAAGGTCCATAGCATCTCTGAAAGTCCCTGCAATTAGCCTACATCCATAACAAAACACCTTAGAGGTCAAACTGAGGAGCTGGTATGACTGAGGCCTACTTGCGGTCATCTGCATGGTGTGAGACTTACTTGCCGTCATCAGCGTGGTAGGCTACAGACTGTGGCAGCCAGCCTGGCTGATGGTCCAGCTTGTAGAACTGTGGCACCAGGCCTACTGCTATCGTCCCTCTCACCCCTGTGTCCATTATGGTCACCTAGGTCAAGAAATAAAGAAAGTGCACCCTTAGGCAATGTGCTGACTAACGGAAGATAAACGGAACAATTGAAAAAGATATTCGCACTCTCATCTCTCCTTGAAGTGGATTTAGGCTATTTGAACATAACACACAGCCTACTGTAACAGCCAGAAACAATACCTACATGATTCATAACAATTCACCTATGTAAGAAGACACAAGCATGATAAATAACAAGTAGTCTATTCAAGAAAGTAAAGATGTGGCACACACACATTCTCATATGGGAAAGAATATTGATGCATATGTGACCAATGTTCCCTCAAAATTATTTTCGGCATTGCGCAAATTTCAGGTCTGCTGAGCGCAAACTTGAACATTGTGAAAATTCTGTGGAAGTTTACTGTGAACACTGAGGCTGTACCCACCTTAAGTTACAGTTATAACAGTGGCCAAATAGGCTACTGTGGCTATTTGATCATAATGTAGTCCTATCAGAGTGGCCTACCATTAAAAAGAATATGGAGAAAATACCATAACATTTTAACATGGAAATAGCAGTTCTATCATTAAGCCTYTAGTAGCAGCCAATGTGAGGTTTTCAATGTAGGCATACATTCCATTAACCTGGTTATCCACTTGTCCTTCAGAAAAGGAGGTGACTGAAAATGTTGTGATGTTTGATGCAAGAAACCACTTTACTAAATAAAATTCCTTATTCCCATACCATTATTATAGAAAATATGACAAATTATGCTACCCTCTGCCAATTGGCTACATAGCTTATTCAGGCCTGTCTCAAAATACAACACTGCCTCAAAATACAAGACTGCCCCTTACAGACAAAAAGCTCTTTACCGGACTTGAAATGCACACATTTTCTGCTTTTTAGGAAGCAATCACTCCCCCATTGCAGACTAGAAATGAGCTATAACTGGACTAATAACTCACTAACAAAGAATATGATCAAATGTACACACCTGGCTACATGCAGCTCTTGCTTTGATCTCAAAACAAGCGCATCTACTCACGACCACTCATGCTGTAAACACAGTGCAGGTCAAATTGAATGACACAGATCCATATATGGCAATGGTCTATTTGCATATTGGGATACTGCAGCTCTGATTGGTTATTGCGCACAGATCTGTGTAGTTTGGGCCAGAGTCATGCCCGTGAATGCAATAAAATCCTGCACCAATGCACTCTGCCTACAAGAAAATCACTTGCAGTTGTTTTTGTTTCGGTATGTTGCACTGAAAGTGGCTAATATTGCGTTGATTCGATCACAATTCGAACAATAGAGGGAAACCTTGATAGAGTTAACTAAAGGGGGAAACTAGAAAGTTGAGTGAAGTTCAATGTGCTTCTCTGCGCAAGCTGATATTTCTTCTGCGCGCCAGTCCCGGGGAGCTGCGCACCCACAGCTTAGAAGGAACATTGTATGTGACACATACCCAAGTGTGTGCCACAATGCTGGTGTTTCACAATTAGATCGGGGAGGAGTGAGACATATAGGCCTAACAGAAAATCGAACTGTCAACAGTTACTGTGAGAACTTCACTGAGTCACAACTTTAAATGGAAAACTGCTGTCAGGGGCTGCTATTAAATCATTGACTTTTCAACCCCAGCCTCTCCTCTCTCTCACATAAGCACACACCCGGCCCACCGATGGTGGCCCACCGCCTCCCCACTGCCCTGGGGAAGCACCCCACTCTGCCTTCTCAGCCAGCCAGGCAGGGAGAGAAAGAGCTACAGTTACAGCCAGCGGCTGGCAGTAGAGCCAAGCATAATTAGGTGAAAGGTGATCCAGCCCATACAGGAGAGGGTAGTCCTCCTGCGCCTCTGGCTGCGAACCTGTCCAACACTCAATCTCTCTGAAAACACAGTGGAAGTCCCTCTAGCTCAGTGGAAGTCTTGACCCATTGTTCACTAGTCTTGGGATACCCGGTTCAAATGCAGACCCTTCTACCTCCCGAGAGAGAATTTCAGCTGTTATCGTGACTGCTGTATATATTCCACCTCAGAACAAGAAAAACAACAAGTTGGCACTTAAACTGTATGAGGCTATAAACAAGCAGGAAATCTTGTACCCGGAGGCAGTGTTTCTTGTTGCCGGTGAATTTAATTCTGCGTCATTAAGACACGTGATGCCCAACTTCCATCAACAAGTTCCCTTCGCCTAGACAACTGTTACTCTACCCACAAGCAAGCATACAAGGCCCTCGTTCGTAGCAGAAGCTCCTAGCAGAAGCTCAGGCAGGAAGTACCCATGATGCACAGAGGCTATGCTACAGGACTGATGTGCTAGCACTGACTGGAATAAGTTCCGGGACTACGCCGATAGCATCAACGAGCTAACCACCTCAGTCACTGGCTCCGCCGCCCACCGTATGTGGCAGGGGCTACAGTCCATTACAGATTACATTTACATTTAAATTTAAGTCATTTAGCAGACGCTCTTATCCAGAGCGACTTACAAATTGGAAAGTTCATACATATTCATCCTGGTCCCCCCGTGGGGAATGAACCCACAACCCTGGCGTTGCAAGCGCCATGCTCTACCAACTGAGCCACACGGGATTAAAAAGGAAGACTCAGCCATGATCTGCCCAACGATGCCTCTGTACCAGAGGACCCCAACGCATTTTATGCACGCTTCGACAAAAAACAGCGGGCCATGCATGAGGGCCCCCGCTGACCCAGAGGACTGGGGGATCTCACTCTCCGAGGCCGACGTGAGTAAGGTTTTTAAATCAGGTCAACACCCGTGGGCTGTGTTCTCAGAGCATGCGCAGAACAGCTGGCAGGTATATTCAGTCATTTTCAACCTCTCCTTGTCCCAATCTGTAATCCCAAATGTCTCAAGCTGACCACCATCATTCTCGTTCCCAAGAACTCTAAGGCTACCTGCCACAATGACTACCGCCCTGTATCACTCATCTGTAATCATGAAGTGCTTTGAAAGGCTGTTTATAGCACACAACTCAAATCATCCCAGCCACCCTACACCAGGGATCATCAACTAGATTCAGCCAGGGGACAATTTTGTTTCTGAGCGGATGGTCAAAGGGGCTCGAACATAATTACAAATCATTTGTAGACTTCAAATTCACTGCAAGAAGCCCCAGGGGTCGCGTTAAGAGTCAAGAAATCTGCATTTTCAAGAACGCAGAACATCAAAAACGTGTGCTTTAAACTATTTCACCTGCGTTTTATATTGAAAATGAACAGTTTTCTTTGCTTCAACAGACTGATCAGGGGCATGCAACTATAGTTTCCATTCAGCAGAAAATAGCTTAATAAACATCAGATTACAACAGAAGTGCAATGCTATTTAGCTAGCAGCCACACAAGTAAATAAGCTTAAAATGAAAAAGCATGGTCTTGTTTTGCAAAAATGTTCCATTGCCATCATATTTCTAATGTTTATCATAGAATGAATGCAGCCAGCAACATTGACTGAGTATTTTCCTATASAGTGCCTTCGGAATGTATTCAGACCCTTTGACTTTTTCCACATTTTGTTAGGTTACAGCATTATTCTACACACAATACCCCATAATGACAAAGCAAAAACAGTAAAAAAAAAATGTGTTGCTAAATATCACATACGTAAGTTTTCAGACCTTTACTCAGTACTTTGTTGAAGAACCTACAGCCTCGAGTGATCTTGGGTATGACGCTACAAGCGCGGCACACCTGTATACCGGGAGTTTCTCCCATTCTTCTCTGTAGATCCTCTCAAGCTCTGTCAAGTTGGATGGGGAGTGTAGCTACAGAGTTATTTTCAGGTCTCTCCAGAGAAGTTTGATCGAGTTCAAGTCTGGGCTCTGGCTGGGCCACTCATGGACATTCAAGGACTTGTCCTGAAGCCACTCCTGCATTGTCTTGGCTGTGTGCTTAGGGTTGTTGTCCTGTTGGAAGGTGAACCTTCGCCCCAGTCTGAGGTCCTGACCGCTCAGGAGCAGGTTTTCATCAAGGATCTCGCTGTACTTTGCTCCATTCATCTTTGCATCGATCCTGACTAGTCTCCCAGTCCCTGCCGCTGAAAAAACATCCCCACAGCATGCTGCCGCCACCACCATGCTTCACCGTAGGGATGGTGCCAGGTTTCCTCCAGATGTGATATTTGTCATGCAGCCCAAAGAGTTCAATCTTGGTTTCATCAGACCAGAGAATATTGATTATCATGGTCTGAGAGTCCTTTAGGTGCCTTTTGGCAAACTCCAAGTGGGCTGTCATGTGCCTTTTACTGAGGAGTGGCTCCCATCTGGCCACTCTACCATAAATGCCTAATTGGTGGAGTACTGCAGAGTTGGCTGTCCATCTGGAAGTTTCTCCCATCTCCACAGAGGGACTCTGGAGCTCTGTCAGAGTGACCATCGGGTTCTTGGTCACCTCCCTGACCGAGGCCCTTCTCCCCCGATTGCTCAGTTTGGCCGGGCAGCCAGCTCTAGGAAGAGTCTTGGTGGTTCCAAACTTCTTCCATTTAAGAATGACGGAGGCATCTGTTCTTGGTGACCTTCAATGCTGCAGAATTCTTTGGGTTACCTTTCCCTAGATCTGTGCTTCGATACAATCCTGTCTCAGAGCTCTACGGACAATTACTACGACCTCATGGCTTTGTTTGTGCTCTGACATGCACTGTCAACTGTGGGACCTTATATAGACAGGTGTGTGCCTTTCCAAATKATTCCCAATCAATTGAATTTAGCACAGGTGGACTCCAATCAAGTTGTATAAACATCTCAAGGATGGTCAATGGAAACAAGATGCACCGGAGCTCAATTTAGAGTCTCATATCAAAGGGTCTGAATACTTATGTCAATAAGGTATCTCTGTTTTTTGTTTTAATACATTTGCAAACATTTCTAAAAACCTGTTTTCGCTTTTTCATTACGGGGTATTGTGTGCATTGCTGAGGATTTTTTWAAATTTATTTAACCCATTTTAGAATAAGGCTGTAACTTAACAAAATGTGGAAAATGTCAAGGGGTCTGAATACTTTCCGAAGGCAATCTTCGGGAAAGTCTTCGAAAAGCAGGCAATCTTCGAAAAGCAGGCTACACCGAGAAAAGTATGAGAGAAAAATAGAGTGCCTACAGAAAGAATTCACACGCCTTTTTTACACCATTTTGTTGTCTTAGAGACGGAATTTAAAATGGATTAAACTGAAATGTTATGTTACTGGCCTACATACAATACCCCTTATTGTTTTTAGACATTTTAAAGATGAAAAGCTGATATGTCTTCAGTCAAAAAGTATTTCAACCCCTTTGATATGGTAAGCATCAGGAGTAAAAATTTGCATAGACTCACTCTGTGTACAATGATGGTGTTTAACATGATCTTTCAGTTACTACCTCATCTCTGTACTCCACACATACATGTACAATTATCTGTAAGGTCCCTCAGTCGAGCAGTGCATTTCAAACACAGATTCAACCACAATGACCAGGGAGATTTTCCAATGCCTCGCATAGAAGGGCACCTATTGGTAAATGGGTAAAAAAAAATAAAAGCAGACATTGAATATCCCTTTGAGCATGGCGAAGTTATTAATTACACTTTGGATGGTATATCGATACACCCAGTCACAACAAAGCTCCCGAGTGGCTCAGCGGTTTAAGGCACCGCATCTCAGCGCAAGAGGCGTCACTACAGTCCCTGGCTCAAATACAGGCTGTACCACATCCGGCAATGATTGGGAGTCCCATAGGGTGGCGCACAACAGGCCCAGCGTTGTCCGGGTTTGGCCGGGGTAGGTCGTCGTTGTAAATAAGAATTTGTTCTTGACTTGCCAAGTTAAATAAAGGTTAAATCAATTAAAAAGATACAGGCATCCTTCTTAACTCAGATACCGGAGAGGAACAAAACTGCTCAGGGATTTCACAATGAGGCCAATGGCGACTTTAAAACAGTTAGTGTTTAATGGCTGGGATAGGAGAAGACCGGATGGATCAACTACTAGTGAAAAGATGGAAGCCTGTACAGAATAAAAATATTCCAAAACATGCATCCTGTTTGCAATAAGGCACTAAAGTAAAACTGCAAAAAATGTGGCAAAGGAATTAACTTTATGTCCTGAATACAAAGCATTATGTTTTGTGCAAATCCAACACATCACTGAGTACCACTCTTCATATTTTCAAGCATGGTGGTGGCTGAATCGTATTATGGGTATGCTTGTAATTGGAAAGGATTAGGGAGTTTTGGGGGGGATAAAAAGAAACAGAATAGAGCTAAGCACAGGCAAAATCCTAAAGGAAAACCTGGTTGTCTGCTTTCCATCAGACACTGGGAGATAAATTCACCGTTCAGCAGGACAATAACCTAAAACAAAGCCAAATATATCCTTGAGTTGCTTACCAAGACGACATTGAATGTTCCCTAAGTGGCCTAGTTACAGTTTTGATTTAAAATCGGCTTGAAAATCTGTTAAGATTTGAAAATGGTTGTCTAGCAATAATCAACTTGACAGAGCTTGAAGAATTAAAAAAATGTGGTGCAAATATTGTACAATCCAGGTGTGCAAAGCTCTTAGAGACTTGTATTGACTAAGGGGTGTGAATACTTATGTAAATTAGATATTTATGTATTCCATTTAAAAAAAGAATTGCTAAAATTTCTAAAAACATGTTTTCACTTTTTCATTATGGGGTATTGTGTGTCGATTGGTGAGAAAAAAACTTTAATCCATTTAGAATTTAGGCTGCAACAACAAAATGTGGAATAAGTCAAGGGGTATGAAAACTTTCTGAAGGCACTGTAGCTACACATCAGTCCCGAGCCCTGTCTACTGATCGAATGCCCGTTGAGAAGTGCAAATGAAGCACAAAATGAGTCTGACGCTGAGCAGACACTACAAGAACTGTTTACAAAACTCAGCAAGATATTCCTTATGCGTTTTATAATGATATTTCTTCTGGGTAAAAAAATGCTGAATTCTGTGTTAACGTGACCCCAGTGCCCAAACAGATAAAATATTTGACTTACACAAATATTTTCAAACCTTGCTTACATTTACATCTCTCTCTTATATGTGGGAATACTTTGGGAAAGATTTCTAAAATAAAAATCTCTTGGAACTGATTTGCTGGTGTTTTTACAGTCTTATGAACAACAATTATTCTATATATTTTTTTTAAATCAGTTGAGGAAACTTGCCCTAGACCCACTCCAATTTGCATACCGCCCCAACAGACCCAGACTTAGTAATCTCAAATGCACTCCACACTGCCCTCATCCACCTAAACAAAAGGAATACCTGTGTGAGAATTCTGTTTATCGACTACAGATCAGCGTTAAACACAATAGTCCCCTCCAGACTCGTCACCAAGCTTGGGACCCTGGGTCTGAACACCTCCCTATGCAACTGGATCCTGGACTTCCGGACGGGCCAACCCCAGCTGGTGAGTGTAGGTAACATCACAGTACATCACTGGGGCCAAGCTCCCTGCCARCCAGGACCTCTATATCAGGCGGTGGGAAAGGAAGGCCCAGAAAATTGTTAAGTCGTCCAAGTCATACACTGTTCTCTCTGCTTACGTATGGCAAGCGGTACAGGAGCAACAAGTCTGACAACAACATGCTCCTGAACAGCTTTTATCCAAAAGCCATAAGACCGCTTAAATAGCTAACAAGAATTGGCTACGCGGACTATCTGCATTGACCTTTTTTTCTTGCACCGGCTCTATGCACACTTACATGACTCTACACTCACACTCACTTAATTTGCTCACACACATTCATAGTGACGCTACACACACACCGTATGACAGCGAGATGTTTCATTATCTCGCTGTCAAACTGTGTTCTACCGTGTTTGATCTTGCCTGGCCATCTTGTTTCAAGGACCACAATGGAAACTAGTCCAATACTTTGTGTGCTATCCTCGATGATTTTACTCATGTGCATGTATGGCTTTTTCGAGTTTTATGTGTACTTGTTTTTAAAATGGTCAAATTAATAAACACTCACATTCAATAATCATATACGCTGCTGCTACTCTGTTTATCATACTATATATCCTGATGCCTGATTACCCTACACATACAGTATCTACCCCGATCACGCCAATATCCCTGCACATTGTAAATATGGTATTGGAATTGACCCTGGAACTGACCCTGTGTATAGCTTACTTTCTCGGTTTATTCTTATTTCTATTTCTCGTTTTTGTTCTACTTTCCAAAGGCTGGGCCTAATTTAGTGCATAAGAGATCAAACAAGAGGTTTTGTAGTGCATCCTATTGTCATGTTCTGACCTTAGTTCTTTTGTTATTTCTTTGTTTTAGTATGGTCAGGGCGTGAGTTGGGTGGGTTATCTATGTTTGTTTTTCTATGTTGGGTTTTTTCGTTTGGCCTGATATGGTTCTCAATCAGAGGCAGGTGTTTGTCGTCGTCTCTGATTGGGAACCATATTTAGGGAGGTTGTTTTCTATTGTGTTTTGTGGGTGGTTGTCTTCCGTGTCTGTGTGTTCCACACGGAACTGTTTCGGTTTTCGTTCGTTCAATTTATTGTTTTGTATCTCAGTGTTCAGTTTGTTCTATTAAAGTTTCATTATGAACACTTACCACGCTGCGCTTTGGTCCTCCTCTCTTTCTCCAGACAAAGATCGTTACACCTATGTTGAAGATGTAAAGAGTATTTGCTGGTCTGTTGTATGTAATGAGGAGCAACCAGATGCTGCACTTGATGCATTTATGAAATTGCTTATTCCAGTTACTAATAAGCATGCACCCAATGACTAAAAACTGCTAAAACCCTGTGGATTGATGAGGAATTGAAAAATTGTACGGTTGAGAGGGACGAGGCAAAAGGAATGGCAAATAAGTCTGGCTGCACAGCTGATCGTCAAACGTACTGTAAATTGAGAAAACATGCGACTAAAACTAAAAGAGGGAAAAAAACGTATTATGAAACAAAGATAAATTATATAAAGAATAGGGCTGGGCGTTGTACCGTATTTGACTATATAGTGGTATTGATGCACGGACTGGTTTGCGTTTTAACTCTACCATCTATAACGGTATTTAAATGTTTGGTTTGTTAAATGTGATACGCTGTGTGTAACATCCATTATTATAATTTACTCCGCTACTTGAGTCATCTCACTCTTTTCACACAAACCTAGCCCTGCCCCGTCACTCAAGGAGCACATTTGTTGTTGCTCACCATGAGACAGTTGTGTTCAGTCAATGCAGCACAACAATGTTGATGACAACGATGCTGTTTCCACTTTGGGTCTTAATATAAATCCATTCTATAATTTCACTATTAGTTTGTTTCCCTTACATCTGCAAACATCTAGTTTTCTTAGCAAGCTGTGGCTAAATCATGTTAACCGCTAACGCTAAATCACTAGCTAATAAATGTACTGAGTCAAAGCAAATGTAGCTAGCTATACAGCCTGATACCAGTGATGGTGTAGGCCTAAATCAGCATGTTGTTTGTGCAACAGTATCTTCTAAACAAAAGAGGATTAGGTGAAGCATGAATATGTTAGCTACATGAAGTAGCTAAAAGAAAAGCCAAAGATTATAGGGTCCCCTAGGAAACACTGACCAACACTTTGGTTCCTACCCTGTTACAATAACTCCTCCCTGGCATTTTTGTTCGTTGTCATGTCAAACACTGTATTCAAAGTGCCCACTATTATGTTCCAACTATAGAATTATAAATCATTCCATTTCCATGATGCCAAGTGTTTTGATCTAAATCGCAAGTCAAATCACAATTGCAACATTTGGTTAAAAATAAGGCATAGATCTTTTGCCAATATCATGCAGCCCTACATGGCAGTGTGGAAACAATCTCAAATGAGTGTAGGAAAGGCAGTAATTGATTAAAATGCAGAAAATAATTTGGGGTTGAAGTTTAATTGAACAGAATAAAGCAAAACAGAATGAAGAAAGACCCATTGGAATCACTTAGAATGTATGTGTTGCCACCCTAGGGTCACTCACTACTCATAAAGCAAAATTGAATTTGTATTAATCTAAAACATAAAATACCGTCAAATTATATTTTGGCCATATCGCCAAGCCCTAATAAAGAATGATAGTAAAAAGCTTTGTGCGTAAACTCCCTCCATCCTTCATTGAATCAGATGGCTCATTGATCACAAAACCAACTGATATTGCCAACTAATAATTTTTTTAATTCGCTGGCAAGATTAGCAAATTTAGGCATGCCAACAACAAACTCTGAACCTACACAGCCATTCATAACTCACCAAATTATGAAAGACAAGCATTGTAATTTTTTTTATCCATAAAGTGAGTGTGTAAGCATTGAAAAAAATTATTGTTGTCTATCAACAATGACAAGCCACCTGGGTCTGGATGGAAATTTACTGAGGATGATAGCGGACTATATTGCCACTCCTATTTGCCATCTCTTTAATCTAAGCCTACAGAACAGTGTGTGCCCTCAGGCCTGGAAGGAAGCAAAAGTCATTCCACTACAGAAGAATAGCAAAGCAGGGAGGGGCACTCAAAATGTACGGCACTTACACAAATGACTGATGATTGGCTGAAAGAAATGTATAAGAAGCTAGTAGGAGTTGTTATTTTAGACTTCAGTGCAGCTTTTGACATTATTGATCATAATAGGCTGCTGGAAAAATGCACATGTTAAGGCTTTACATCCCCTGCTTTATTGTAGATTGAGAGTTCCCTATTTAACAGAACACAGAAGGTGTTCTTTAATGGAAGCCTCTCCAACATAATCCAGGTAGAGTCGGGCATTCCCCAGGGCAGTTGTCTGGGCCCCTTACTTTTTTCAATCTTTACTAATGACCTGTCACTGTTACTGAGTAAAGCCTGTGTGTCTATGTATGCTGATGACTAAACATTATACACATCAGCTACCACAACAAGTTAAATCACTGCAATACTTAACAAATAACTGCAGTCCGTTTTAGAATGGGTGGAAAGTAATAAGCTAGTACTAAATATTTCAAAAACAAAATATATTTTATTTGGGACAAACCATTCACTAAACATCAACTAAATCTTGAAATGAATGTGGAAATTGAGCAACTTAAGGAGACTAAACTGCTTTGGGTAACCCTGGATTGTAAACTGTCATGGTCAAAACATATTGATGCAACAGTAGCTAAAATGGGGAGAAGTCTGTCTGTAATAAAGCGCTTCTCTGCTTTCTTGACATTGCTCAGCAAAACAAGTCCTACAGGCCCTAGTTTTGTTCACACCTGGACTACTCTCCAGTCATATGGTCAAGTGCCACCAAGAGAGACATAGGCAAATTACAGTTGGCCCAGAACAGAGCAGCACAGCTGACTCTTAAATATACCCAGAGAGCTAACATCAATGACATACATGTCAATCGCTCCTGGCTCAAAGTAGAGGAGAGATTGACTGCATCAATACTTGTCTTTGTGAGAGGTTTTAACATGTTGAAAGCACCAAGCTGTCTGTTCAAATGACTAGCACACAGCTCAGAGACCCATGCATACCCCACAAGACATGTCACCAGGGGTCTCTTGCCACTCCCCATGTCCAGAAGAGACTCCGGGAAACGCACACTACTGCACAYCCATGACTTCATGGAACTCTATTCCACATCAAGTAACTCATGCGAGCAGTAAAATCAGATTTAAAGAACAGAAAACTACACCTTATGGAAAAACAGACTGTGAAGAGACACAGGCACACACACGCTAGCACACACACACATACATTTTAATATTGTTTTATGGCGTTATTATACACTTTGTGTTGTAGAAATGTTGTGGTGTAATGATGTTGTATGATGTACAGTTTTTGTTGTTGGTATATTTTTTTGTGTGATGTGCCTTAATGCGCTTGGAACCCAGGAAGAGTAGCCGCTGCTTTGGCAGAGGAACCAATGGGATAGTCCTAAAAGTGCACATTCTGCCTATCCGGCAATTTAGGCCAGCTCAATCACATTAAGTTTTTGAAAGAAAACACTATTTGAACCCAGATTCTGGGCTGGATCCCACGTGATTATTCACAGTCTGAAACTGAACTCCTTGGGTTTTTCTGAGTGAAAGTCCAGGTCTCACTCACCTGCTCTCCTCTGCACTCATTCGAGGATACTTTTTGATCAGTTCAGTTCAATCTCTAGGCTTTTACAGTACTGGCTGTACTGCACTTGACACTTGACAGGTTCAAATACATTAGTAGAAGGTACTTAAAAGCTTATAAATGTCTGAATGAAAGATTCACAGACGCAGCTGGGCTTAGATAGGCTGATGAAATTGGAATGGACTTTGAATGGATTGAAATGGAATTCAAATAAAATGTTGAAATAAGTGGAATGCCACAAATCCCAGATGTTCTTCTGCTGGATTCACTGAAGACAGATAGGCCTAGATTTGAGTGCACAGGGGCAGTGTCTGACGAAGGTGAAATTATTTCCTTGTGAAAGCATAATGAGGAAACATGAGGATACTAGTGACGCATATTCTGACAGGCAAATGACCTTTATGGGAAAGAATGCCCCCAAACTTTCAATATCTGGGGGAATTTCACAGGATGTGCGTCACGCCGAATAAGAATTGAGAACCGGATCACATAAAGTACGGACGTGGAGTTCTTTAAAGATCACTCTAAACTTCTAACTGTAAATGTCAAACTCATTTAATCTAACTTGCAGATAGCCATCAGACTCCAACTGTGACTAGCATTTGAGAATTATTTTGGTTTTCTTTGATAAAAAGGGATCAGGTTCTGAGAAACTCTGGTATCTTGCTTGGAAAATGGCCTCTAGCTTGCGCACATACACATCTCATATAGGCCAGGAGTGTGAGGAACATCACTTTCAACAACATGTCAGCACTGACGCTACTAAGAAAAGCTTTATGCATAAAATTACACTGCACTGTTATAATATTCTCATATTAGGCTAAGTTTACAACCTAAGTTTAGTATGGTAACATGTTACATACTTAAAAGGATTTATAAAGGGGTTATACAGTAAGTAAGCCTAGCATATAAACAATTATCAACTACTTATAAACCCTTTATTCTTAATCTATACCTCAAGGTTCATGGATTTTATTGCTTATTTGCTTGAATTTGCACACACACAAAAAAAATCGGGCAATTTGGATAACTASGGCCACTATCAACTTGCTGTGGAGTCGTGGAGACAAGCTGTGGATCAGTGAAGAGGCGACTCCTGGATGCTGGCCTTCTAGGCAGAGTTCCTCTGTCCAGTGTCTGTGTTCTTTTGCCCATCTTAATCTTTTATTGGCCAGTCCGAGATATGGATTTTTCTTTGCAACTCTGTCTAGAAGGCAAGCAAGTCACCTCTTTACTGTTGACGTTCAGGCTGGTGTTTTGCGGGTACTTTTTAATGAAGCTGCCAGTTGAGGACTTGTGAGTCATCCGTTTCTCAAACTAGACACTCCATTGTACTTGTCCTCTTGCTCAGTCGTGCACTGGGGCCTCCCACTCCTCTTTCTATTCTGGTTAGAGCCAGTTTGTGCTGTTCTGTGAAGGGAGTAGTACACAACGTTGTACCAGATCTTCAGTTTCTTGGCAATTTCTCTCATGGAATAGCCTTCATTTCTCAGAACAAGAATAGACTGACAAGTTTCAGAAGAAAGTTTGTTTCTGGCCATTTCGAGCCTGTAATCGAACCCACAAATGCTGATGCTCTAGATACTCAACTAGTCTAAAGAAGGCCAGTTGAATTGCTTCTTTTATCAGAATAACAGTTTTCAGCTGTGCTTTTCTAATGATCAATTAGCCTTTTAAAATGATAAACTTGGATTAGCGAACACAACGTGCCATTGGAACACAGGAGTGATGGTTGCTGATAATGGGCCTCTGTACGCCTATGTAGATATTCCATTAAAAAAATTTTTTTTMTTTTTAATCGGCTGTTTCCAGCAATAGTCATTTACAACATTAACAATGTCTACACTGTATTTCTGATCAATTTTATGTTATTTTAAATGGACAAAAAAAAAGTGTTTTTCTTTCAAAAACAAAACAACTTTTGAACGGTAGTGTATCCTCCAAACACTGGCTTCGAGGGCATTATCATTTTTATACAACGGGTTACCAACATATTCAAATAATGATATACATATTTCCATGGGAAGATTTTATTTTGATGAATTTATTCATACCATTTCATCCTTCCACAAGATATACTCCCGACACAAATCTAGGGTTGCTACCCAAGCCGGCTGGTCGTTCGTTCTATCGGTTCGGTTGCCAGTCATTGAGTCTTTTTGTTCTGTATCTATGGACAGTCATTTGTTCTAAATGTTCTATTGCCATACATACAGCACCAGTCAAAAGTTTGGACACACCTACTCATTGCAGGGTTTGTATTTATTTCTACATTGTAGAATAATAGTGAAGACACCAAAACTATGAAATAACATATGGAATCATGTAGTAACCCAAAAAGTGTTAAACAACTCAAAATATATTTTACATTTGAGATTCTTCAAAGTAGCCACCCTTTGCCTTGATGACACCTTTCCACATTCTTGGCATTCCTTCAACCAGCTTCACTAGAAATGCTTTTCCAACACTCTTGAAGGAGTTCCCACATATGCTGAACACTTGTTGGCTGCTTTTCCTTCACTCTGTGGTCCAACTCGTCCCGAACCATCTCAATTAGGTTTGGGTAATGTCTAGATGTTTTTATAGTGGAGATCAAGTTTATAAATTGCCTGGCTGGGCTGATGAGACAGTGGATTGCGCAGTCAAATGGAACAGAGTAAATAGGCATTTTAACGTCATAGCTTTAGCCGGTGATAACTTGTGGAATAGACAGCGGCTGGAATCCGATTTTAACCAATCAGCATTCAGGATTTTTAAACAAATTCTTATTTACAATGACGGCCTAGGAACAGTGGGTTAACTGCCTTGTTCAGGGGCAGAACGACATGTCAGCTCAGGGTTTCGATCTAGCAACCTTTCGGTTACTGGCCTGGCCCAATGCTCTAACCACTAGGCTACCTGCTGCCCCTATTAGCATTAGACCCACCCATTGTACAATTGAAAATAATAACTGCTTAGAAGTGTGCAAGGCACACACATTTCAAAAGATAAGGCTATCATCGTCTAAGGATACTAATCATTAGTGAAAATAAAACAGGTGTTAACACTTACCTCAAAGTAGCAGTTTCCCTTTGATAAGGGACGGGGAGCCACATAGCAGCCAACCTCATCAGAGTTCCCTTGATAGCTGAAGAGAAATAACAAAGAAACACTTCCACTCAGACATCTGCCAATTAGAAGGTGAAGATCCTAGTTTGAGATAAGAGCCAGGGGCACTTTTTGGGGGCCATAAGCTGAATTTAGTTGTCGTATAATAATAGTCATAATCGTTTTAATACATTCATTTTTAGGAGAAGGGGGATTCAATGTTATATTCAAGTAGCTATAGTTACCCAATAGCAGTTTTTCCATTTTCACATTATTTTACAAGCAGAACGGAACGTTTGGGAGAAGCTTAATTTCCAACATTTCTAAGCGATCAAAAGCATTATTTTTTGAGACAGAGGTGTCACCAAAGCTGTGTTGTATTAAGTACTGTATGTCGTAGTTGTATTCATTAGGTACAGTGCCTTCGGAAACTATTCAGATCCCTTCCCTTTTTCCAGTTACGTTACAGCCTTATTCTAAAATGGATTAATATATATATCTCCTCAGCAATCTACACACAATACCCAATAACGACAAAGCGGAAACAGGTTTTTTAGAAATCATTGCGTATGCATTGAATATACATAAGTATTCAGACCCTTTGCTATGGGACTCGAAATTCAGCTCAGGCCACCTGTGGTAAATGTTGTTTATATGTTGTTTATCCTGTGGTAAAGACGTTTATACAACTTGATTGGAGTCCACCTGTGCTAAATTCAATTGATTGGACATGATTTGGAAAGGAACACACCCGTTCTATATAAAGGTCCCACAATTGACAGTGCATGTCAGAGCAAAAACCAAGCCATGATGTCGAAGGAATTGTCCGTAGAGCTCCGAGACAGGATTGTGTCGAGGCACAGATCTAGGGAAGGGAACCAAAACATTTCTGCAGCATTGAAGGTCTCCAAGAACACAGTGGCCTCCATCCTCCTTAAAAGGAAGAAGATTGGAACCACCATAAGACTCTTCCTAGGGCTGGCCGCCCAGGCAAACTGAGCAATCGGGGAGAAGGGTCTTGGTCAGGGAGGTGACCAAGAACCCAGTGGTCACTCTGACAGAACTCCAGAGTTCCTCTGTGGAGATGGGAGAAACTTCCATACGGACAACCATCTCCGCAGCACCAAATCAGGCCTTTATGTTAGTGGCCAGACGGCAGCCACTCCTCAGTAAAAGGCACATAACAGCCCACTTGGAGTTTGCCAAAAGGCACGTACAGACTCTTAGACCATGATAAATTATATTATCTGGTCTGATGAAACCAAGATTGAACTCTTTGGCCTGAATGCCAAGCGTTACGTTTGGAAGAAACCTGGCACCATCCCTAAGGTGAAGCATGGTGGTGACAGCATCATGCAGTGGGGACGTTTTTCAGAGGCAGGGACTGGGAGACTAGTCAGGATCGAGGAAAAGATGAATGGAGCAAAGTACAGATAAATCCTTGATGAAAACCTGCTCCAGAGTGCTCAGGACCTCAGACTGGGTCGAAGGTTCACCTTCCAACAGGATAACAAACCTAAGCACATAGCCATGACAATGCAGGAGTCTCTTCAGGACAAGTCTCTGAATTTCCTTGAGTGGCCCAGCTTGACCCCGGACTTGAACCCCATCGAACATCTCTGGAGAGACCTCAAAATAGCTGTGCAGCAACACTCCACATCCAACCTGATAGAGCTTGAGAGGATCTGTAGAGAAGAATGAAAGAAACTCCCAAATTACAGGTATGCCAAGCTTGTCGCGTCATTTTATAAATTAGCAAACATTTCTAAAAACCTGTTTTGCATTGTCATTATGGGGTATTGTGTGTAGATGGATGAGGGGGAAAAAATGATTTAATCAATTTTAGAATAAGGCTGTAACGTAACAAAATGTGGAAAAGGTCAAGGGGTATGAATACTTTCCGAAGGCACTGTATGTCTTTCAAAGTGGCATTACAAGCACAAAACATTAACAAAAAAATGACAATTATGACAATAACTGTGCCCATTTGAATGCCAATTAATCGTTACCCCAAATTCTATTATTGTCAGGGCCCTAGTTTGGAGTTAACTTTCTAGTTAATAGGCTTTTAGAGTTTATACTTCATCCAATTATAATGTGGGGAGGTCAAAATAATGAAAATCAATCTACCAAATCAATTAATTTAAAAATGTTGATTACTTGTCCTTGCCATTATAATTCAGTGGATAAGACATGTGGACAAAAACATGTTTTGCTAACATGGGGGTCCCAGGGTCACCGGATTCTCTGGGCGGGGGTCCCTGAGCAAGAATAGGTTGAATACCCCTGGTTAGATAGCTGGCTCGACTCCCCAATCTAAAAAAAATAAATAGCTGACATGGGCTAATTGAGTGACTTTCAGTGACTGACACTAAAACAGAAAAAACACATTTCAAAATGTCACCTTGTGTATTCTACTACTCTAACTCAAAAGTAAGTTGAGAACACGACGGAGTTTCAAAAAAAGTACAAATATATATTTTTTTTGGGGGGGGGGGGGGGGCGCCAGTTGCCCATCCCTGTTATAGAAGCACCATATTTTAATTAAAGACTACCAGATAGGCCTACATGCAAAGAGTTTCATAAAGCTTAAACACATTCAATTAAACAACAATCACGAGTCTTTAAAACCCCCATGCAGTACATCAAACAAAGTGATCATAAACATTGACACTGTATATGACAGTTGATTTATGAAATCAACAAAAAATGTATTGGTCGCATACACATATTTAGCAGATGTTATTGCAGGTGCAGCGAAATGCTTGTCTTCCTAGCTCCAACTGTGCAGTAATAAAAAAATTCAAAAATACTCCAAAGTTTCTTCGGAGCTAGGAGCTAGGAACCAGGTGACCATGTCTATCGGCGCKATCTTGTCTATGATATGGAAATGTGAAGTTCCCATTTGGACTCACGGGTGTATGGCTTGCTTGTACGACATCAAAGTGGTATTTATTATAATCCTCAACATCTCATCTTTCAAAAAAAATAGTCCTCTTACACAGCATTTCCCTCACTCAGACAACAAAACATTTGCAAAAGTTGCCCAATTAGCAGGAGTGATGGGGGCAACTTACTGTCGCGCGAGGTGCTCAAATTCAGAACAGCTTCCAGTCAAAGCCCATACAGCGCTGTGAAGCACAGAGCCAGAGCTCTACATCATGTATAGCATGTTACTGCACTGCGTTCCAATTTAGGCATTTATAATAATATATTCAGTAGTGTTCTCAAAGCTCAACATAGTAAACAATACAAATTTATATACAATATAAAACATCATACATTTAGAATCAAGGCAGGAAATAGCAATACATCCTAAAGGGACTTTCCAGATTAGGACTATAGGAAAGAGTCTGTAGAAATGTGTTTTAAGGGCCGTTAAAAGTTCTGATTGATGGAGCGGCTCTCAGATGATCAGGGAGAACATTCCATAGGCGAGGGGCAAGGGAGCAGAAGGCTCGGTCCCCCATAGTACGGAGATATGTCTTGGGGAATTGAAGAAGTAGGGAGTTGCTCGAGAAACTCCCTACTTTCTATCATTGATAGAAATGTGGTAACTGATGTAGGTGGGACCCAATCCATTTGAGGTTAAAAACACTAGGAAGATTAAAGTCAACCCTATAGTTGACCGGTAGCCAGTGGAGTTCAGCAAGGACGGGGAGATGTGGGCTGACTTCTTGGTCCTGATCAGTACTCTGGCAGAGTTGTAGCCTCTGAAGTGATTTGGCTGGAAGGCCCACCAAACAGAGCGTTTTGCCGTAATCAAGCCAGGAGAAGTTGAAGACGTGAACAAGTTTCTCTGCATCTGGCTGGGAGAGCAATTGTTTGAGCTGGGCGATGTTTCTCAGACGGAAAAATTATGTTTTGCAGATGTTTTATATGGGCATCAAAGACAGAGAAGAATCAATCTTGACTCCCAGGTTGGAGAGATGACAAAGGACAGATGGATGTCTTGGCCGTCAATTGTAGGGCAGCACTGGGGACCTGCTTGGGTGTCCCAATAAGCATAGATTCAGGCTTTCTGCTGTTCAGCTGGAGGAAGTTCTCTATATCCATGCCCTGATGTCATCTATGCAGCTGCTACATTTTGCTAGGGCTGAGATGGTGTCCGGTTTGGTGTTAATATATACTTGGGTGTCATCAGGGTAGCAGTGGACGTTGATGTTTGGCCGAGAGGGAACATGTAGATAAGGAACAGAATAGGCCCCAAAACGGACCACTGTGGGACACCACATGTGACTGAAGACTTCTCAGATCTGGACTCTCCAATCGTGATGTATTGCTTCCCATTGGAGCGGTAGGAGGATAACCAATTCAGAGCAGTTCTAAGAGGAGGAGGAGGCTAGCTAATCCAGAATCTGCAGCCATCAGTAGGTAATTGGTAACTTGCACCAGAGCTGTTTCGGTGCAAGGGCCAGAAGAGAGACTGGAAAACTTTGTACAGCGGATTGGAAGACAGACGGGATTGAAGCTGGTTTGCGACTTATTTTTCCAGTCTTTTGATATGAAGGGGAGGTTGGCGATAAGCCGGGGAGGTTGGCAATAGTGGTATTTATACAGGCGATAGCCTGTAGTTGGATAGAATGTCATGGTCAAGGTTGAGTTTCTTCAATAAGGGGGTGACTGCAGCGTTTTTTAAGAGTGATGGTATCTCCCCAGTCAGCAGGGACTTGTTGATGAGGGTGGTATCAAACTGAAGCAGGCTAGATGAGCAGGTTGAGTAGGGATGTAGGGATAGGGTCAAGGGAGCAAGTGGTGACCTTCACTTTAATGATGATTGACTGCACAGCAGTTTATGTTGCTGAGGGGAGGGGCAGACTGCGTTGGGGGCTCAGGAGGTGGGGTGCAGGTCGTCTTGGAAGCCATGATGTTTGTTCTAATGTTGTCAACCCTACTCTGAGAAGCGCTTGCACTGCTCAGATGAGCCTGCAGGAGGGCATGAGTTTGCAGGGTTAAGAAGGCGGTTGATGGTTGAGAACAGGGTTCTGGGGTTAGTTTTGTTTGTGTCAATCATGGTAGAAGGCAGCAGTAGAAGTGTGATCCTGCTGCTTTTAGGGCAGCAGAGTAGCTTGTTTGGTGGTCTTTGTAGGCCAGTAGATGGACAGTGAGGCCATCCTTCCACCAGCGCTTCTCAAGCTTACGGCCATGACTATTTATTCCGCACAGTTCATCAGTGAACCAGGGTGAAGAGCGTTGGACGGTTACTTTGCGTTTTTTTCAGGAGCAAGGATGTTCAGGGTAGTACTCAGAGTTTTGTTATACAGGTTGACCATGTCGCTGAGGGCCAGCTCACTGCAGTCAGACTCAAAGTTGGGCTGGATGTGTTCCAGGAAGAGGGATTCGTTGTTTCGTGAATTTAATGGTCCTATTTGGGCGGTGTTGCGGAGTGGGTGCCATCAGAGATAATGTCACAGCCTTGTGGTCAGATACGCCAAGTTCGAGGACATCCAGGTCAGAGGCAGGGACATCTCCAGGAATAATGACATCTAATGTGTGTCCACGGTTGTGATTGGTAACATTAATATGTTGCAAAAGGTTTAGACAGTCCAGCAAGTTGAGGAAATCAGCAGCAATACATCCCTTTGGTGAGTCAATATGGATGTTAAAGTCACCCAAAATCACACTGGAGAAGGTGGTTCATACAGAGGTTAATATTTCAGAAAACTTAGGCATAAAAGAGGTGCTTGTCTTGGGGGGGGTTAACAAGGATAACAGGGAGAGGATTTGGTTGTTTAAATTTAAAAAGCAAGGCACCCAAAAGACTGAAAATCAGCAACAGTCAATAGGTTTAAAATAAAGCAGTCTCTGTATAAAACAGCAAGGCCTCCATTACGTCTGATGGAGGCCTTGTGTGCCTTTTCAATGTATTTATATCCAGGCAGAGCTGCCTCATTTAGTTGGTAAAAGTCCTCCTCTTGCGTCAGTGAAGCAGGTCATGTAAAATTCATTGTCTAAGATGAACTCATACAAAAGAGGAGAATTGTTTGTTAAAGACTAGACATAGTAGAGTGCAAAACACTGGAAACAGTTTCATTACATGTTGGTTGATCAACTGCGCTCTGTATGGACTGTATAGACTTGGAGTGGGTGACGTCYTTTGCCTGAGGGTCAGCCTGCAGAAATGGCTGTCCATTACCATCCAACTCCGGTGCTGTATTGCTCTCAATATGAATGTGCACAATATACTTTAGTTTGTTAATTAGTCTCCTACCACCTAGTCGTCTGCATGTTTTCCCATAAGAGCCTGTATTGAAAGAGGCTGTTCTTAAACTCCTTACACAGGGATGTTTTAATCTGTGCAAAACTTCAGGAGGAATCCTTCTGTGTGTAGTGAATGAAGGTTGCTGCCATTTCTGAATATTTTGGTCCAGTAGATGGTAGTTGAGGATCTAGGAAGATCTAGCTAGGCTGGTATTTGAATCTAAACTATTTGCTAGTTGATTGAAAAGGTTGGAGAAGTAGCTAAATATGTTAACTAATATAACATTGATGATAAAAAAWAACTGTTTTACTTGATTCCTGTGTTCTATACTTGATAAGCTATCAAATAAAACTAAAAGGTTGATAAAAACAATGTACATTAAAAAAAAAACTCTTAAAACTAATAATTATGGATAATTTTGCAGGAATAGACTACCAAGGCAGTCTCTAGGCGCCATGAAATCCCATATTTGTCATCTTGTTTATCAGTGCCCAAATCTGCAATTTTCAACCCGTATACGTATACGAGCGTAAAGGACTAATGAAAATAACTCCAAAATATATGTTTTATCATTTATTTCCCTGAGCCTCCTTTGGCCCTTGAAATGCTCAGTCTGATCGTATTGGCTGTAGGAAACTAATTTGAAGAGATTTAGATACACAGCCCTGATTGGCTGATCGGATGTTCTAGACCCCACCCCCTTACCGAGATGAACAGTTGGAAAAAAATAAAGGGGCTGCTTTTTCCACTTGGAACCGGTACGTTCGCTAGGACCTTATGGTTTCCTCTCGCATGAAGGTGGTGGAATTATGAGGGAATTAAGTCAAGGTCTGAACACGGTGTATCTGTAGACACACCACCGCCACACCTTCATTTATCTTCACCCCCAAACGAATAGCAGGTGAATAGCATGCTATTCTCATGCTTAAGTTCAAGGTCAGAATACGAGTAGAGAAAAGTGCATAGAAAGGGAATCACATTTCATTTACGCACGCTGAACTCGAGTCAGAATTGCCCCATATAGCCTATCTGTACCATCTTTTCATAGGACAACCCTGTTTTTACTGAGTTGGCATATTGATTTACAGAACTGTACCTTTTCAGTGTTTTGTAAAAAAAAAATAGCAAAGCATAAGGATTGAGCACATGAATAGACAACTTGGCCATCTACCTCGTCATGAGACAGTTTCCATCAACGACATACATGGTAGGCCCAACCTCATCCCCAGACTATGTCGCACAGCTTGGGGAGGAACCCGTTTTTTGCCGAGACAGTATAATGATGCATTAGCCTAACACTTTGATGAACTGCATTATGGGCCAGGTGGTCCCAGCTCAGTTTGTGCTCTTGCCAACTCTGTTGCTGTCATCTTGTTTTGTTCAAATACCAGAGCATGACTACATCAATATTACTATGCTTCGGTCAGTAGGACGTTCATTGTTTTTGGGGCGGGTGAGTCAAATGTTCAGATCATGTGCTAGAAATTAGTTAGTGGTGTACCGAGTATCCCCTAAAATGTTTTCAATGATTTCAATCACTGTGTATCATAACAGACCTCATGACATTAATTAATATGAACAGAAGGGACACTGAAACTACGGTAACACTATACTTGACACCCAGTACGGTCATAACCATGTCATAACAGCTGACATAACTTGTCATACATAACCTGTCATAATATGGTAATAACACTATGACCCATATACATGGATCGTACAGACAGTGGCAAGTCAAATTCAAGGACTTAAGTACTTTTTCCAGCACTAATATTTGCTGTATTCTATAACAATTTGAAGAGAAACAAGTTATTAATGTGTTTGATACAATTAAAGATTCTCTCATTTACATTTTAGGGGACCCCACATGGGTTCCAGACCCCAAGTTCGGGAACAACTGTACTACTAACCTCTCTCCCTGCTTGCTTCAATGTTTCCACTCTCTGTGTATCTCCTTTATTGAAGCCTGAAGGCCAAACGGAACGCGAACAAGCGTGTACACGCTGGAATTAGAATGCACGGTAGTAAAGTACAGAAAACAGACGTGCCGCGAGCGTCAACGTCATCAAAAGTGTCATGTTCTTCAAACTAGAAAGCAAGTAAATTTCTCTGTCTCTCCAAAGCAATGCTCATTCGCGGTTCATTTGATTTGGCCTTCACTCACCACTCTGTCTCACTACTCACTGTAAAGGAAAAAGTATTTTGTTATGAGAACTTACAGTAGTCCATGTTTTGATTATAGCTAGCTTKATTTCTGTCGACTGCTCCTGTTGAGATCAGGCTCCGTTCAACGTTAGCTTCTAACTTAATCCGTCTAACCAGATAGTTATAGCTAGCTACCTGGCTATCAGCCAGAGCCCTTGAGCTACCTAGCTAGTTAACTAGACATCTGACTGAAATATCAGTGACTATTTACCAGTTGTACACTAAGTCTTCGAAAGCCAGTTTTTTTTTGTTTGGTGGCAGGAGTCAAGGGGTGTTTAAAAAAAATCCCACTGTGAGCGGCGTCTCTGCCACTGTAGGTCTGGGCTGAGTTTCCCGTTGGACAGAGTGGAGAGTGAATGTGCCGCTAACAAGGCAAAGGTGGGGGAGCAGGAGGACATAACGAGCACACATGAATCATTCATGATTCCACTTGTTCGCAAATGTAAGCGCAATTAGAACTCATATCAAGAAGCCTTTGAGTATTGATCAACGCTGGGAACGCAATAATATGCGGGTAAACGATAATTAACTCAATAAAAAAAGGTGAGTAAACGCTATTTCACAAATAGGTACATGAACAGCGGTTACCCTCTACATCCCTGGATGGGTCTGGCAAAACCATTCATAAACATCAATATCCTACCAGGCAGGCTTGAATCTACATTTGCCCGGCATTTTACCTATCGATGTGATGTTTGGCAGCGCCTAATCAGTCAGTTATGTACCTGCCTGGCTGAGTGGCAGTGTGGATGGAATGAGCAGGATTGCCTGGCAACCAGTGCGCGAAACACATGAGGAAATAAAATTCGGTAGTCTGCCTGGAAATTAATTTGCAAGACCAATACATTTTTCTAATCTTTTTCATATTAACATATTTGATCAWTTATCTGTACTTTTTAAATACCAACTTGCCAAAACATCAGATTTTCAAGGTATTCCAGTACTTGAATTTCAGAGTGTCAAATTCAAATATTTTAACCACCTTGTGCGAACCCTGCATATATTTACACCTGTTGTGACGTACATTGCATTCTTTTATGTGGCTGGTTATGACACCTATATAAGAGTGTCAACAACCACATTCATTAAAATTCAGTTTTTCCCCCTGCCAATAAGTTTCCTTTTGCTTGTTTTTTTCCTTAATCATATTTTAAATAACTTGAAGAAAATACKCTTCATGACACTGTCATGAAGCATTATGACCACCCTGTGTCACTTCACTTGGACTAAGAAAATACACTATGACCATCATCATAATATAAGCCAGATAGGACTCACATATATGCCCTTATATCAGTCATCAGTCAAAAAGAGGGTGTCTTGTCCCGCTCCTGAAACACACTAAGACAGTCGTGAATAGGACACGACAAAGCCTATTCCCCTCAGGAGACTGAAAAGATTTGGCATGGGTCCTCAGATCCTCAAAAGGTTCTACAGCTGCACCATCGAGAGCATCCTGACTAGTTGCATCACTGCCTGGTATGGCAACTGCTCGGCCTCCGACCGCAAGGCACTACAGCGGGGAGTGCGAGCGGCCCAYTAAATCACCAGGGCCAAGCTTCCTGCCATCCAGGACCTCTATACCAGGCAGTGTCAGAGGAAGGCCTGAAAAAATTGACAAAGACTCCAGCCACCCTAGTCATAGACTGTTCTCTCTGCTACCACATGGGAAGCGATACCGGAGCGCCAAGTCTAGATCCAAGAGGCTTCTAAACAGCTTCTACCCCCAAGCCATAAGACTCCTGAACATCTAGTCAAATGGCTCCCCAGACTATTTGCCCCCCCACACACACACCACTGCCACTCTCAATGCGTGGCGGCAGGTAGCCTAGTAGTTGGACTAGTAACCGAAGGGTTGCAAGATCGAATCCCCAAGCTGACAAGGTAAAAATCTGCCGTTCTGCCCTTGAACAAGGCAGTTAACCCACTGTTCCTAGGCTGTCATTGAAAATAAGAATTTGCCTAGTTAAATAAAGGTTAAAAAAAAAAAAAAAAAACATGCATAAGACTCGTGGTCTGCAGTTGTGGGGCCGGTTGAACGTACTGCCAAATTTGGAGGCAGCTTATGGTAGAGAAATGAACATTCAATTCTCTGGCAACAGTTCTAGTGGACATTCCTGCAGTCAGCATGCCAATTGCAGGCTCCCTCAAAACTTGAGACATCTGTGCGTTACAGGGAAGACATCCTCCTCCCTCATGTGGTACCCTTCCTGCAGGCTCATCCTGACATGACCCTCCAGCATGACAATGCCACCAGCCATACTGCTTGTTCTGTGTGTGATTTCCTGCAAGACAGGAATGTCAGTGTTCTGCCATGGCCAGCAAAGAGCCCGGATCTCAATCCCATTGAGCATGTCTGGGACCTGTTGGATCGGAGGGTGACATGCTGACCAGACCGGACACGTCGCGTGCGCGAGCGTCGCAAAATAAATTTAGAAATCCATGTTATTCAATTATTGCACCCACACTGCTTGCGAGCATCTACGACGCCAAGGGCTAAAATAGAACTCATTCCTATTTCTGACGCAGATCGCGCTGCAAGTCCTGCCTCTCCCATCTCCTCATTGGTTTATAGAAGCAGGTACCCACGTGCCATCTCCTCATTGGTTATACCCAAGTGGGTGATCGAAAGACGAACTGTTTTGCCAGTTGTCTAGGTAATACAATGACAGTTTAGATGCGATCACCATATAATTTAAACGATGAAAAAGCCTGCAAGGAGGAGAGATGACTAGAAACGATTCGGTTGGCCGTTTTATGTGTGGATTAATTGTCGGAGTAGAGGTCCTTGTGCATTTCAGGTAAAATAACAACTCAATGTTTATATCCCAGGACAAATTAGCTAGCAACAGCAAGCTAGCTAAATAGGACAAATTAACGTTAGCTAGCAAGTGCAAGCTAACTAGCTATACATGTTTAATGCTTTTCGACCTYTCCCCAAATTAATGTCATTGGTTCAGAGTTTGTTTTGATATTTTAACCTGCGTGTCGTGATCGCGTTTGGTGTGGGGGGGAAAAATACATTGCATCTGCGCACGCGCGCAGCCGGTTTGGGTTCCGRGTGAGGGCTAGGGCCATTCCCCCCAGAAATGTCAGGGAACTTGCAGGTGCCTTGGTGGAAGAGTGGGGTAACATCTCACAGCAAGAACTGGCACATCTGGTGCAGTCCATGAGGAGGAGATGCACTGCAGTACTTAATGCAGTCAAGGGGTGTGAATACTTTCTGAAGGCACTGTAAATGTGTAGCCTAATACATGGGCATGGGTAGAGTTGTAATCTTCAACCAGTTTACAACCAGAATTGATTGCAATCTCGTTGTGATGACATTTCAAACTTGTGGATCCGCTGGGAACCCTCTTGCCACTCATAACAGGCTCACCTGAGTGTGTCTCCATTCTTCAGCATTCTTTTGTAGCGCTCCTGAAAACGTACAGCACGCACGTCTCTGATCCTCCTCCGCCAGTTCAGGAACCTGTAGTGTAGGTTGATGTCATCCATCTTGACTTGAGGTCAGGATTGGCTAAATCCAGTGAGTTCGGGTAGGGCTAGCGTAAAAACCAGCACACTCAGTAGCTTTCCAGAAGACGGGTTGGTTACCCCTGTATTTGAGGGAGGGGTGACAGGGTGAGTCAAATTCTCTACTTGGAAGCTAATTGGTAGAAACCTAGGTGAGCAAGGTGCAAATTACAGGGTAGCCAGGAGGGGCTCAGATCCCCTGAATGAGACGTTAGCTCCCCTAAACGCAACAAAAGTCAAACTTTGGGGTGTCTCTAAATAATGCTATTTTAACCATTCCCCTATTTGTTTACAATGTAGTGGTAAATATGTTTACAGTGGTAATTAATTTCAATTACCACTGTAATTTCATAATTACAGTGGTAATTATGAAAATAAATGTGATCACCCCCACCTCTCTTGTCATGGTTTAAACCATTTATTTCTGTGACGGCGCTGTCCGCTTAGTAGGGCTGAATTTCGGCCTCAGCTGAGCTGCTTTATGTATAGATTTTAATTTGTACATCTTCATTTTTGCCATTTGTTTGCCATGCGTCCTTGATTATTATTTTTTTGCCTTTATTCCAATGCATTAGATTTATCTGTTGATTTATCATTGTTTGCTTTTGTCAGTCAGCTGTTTAGAGCGCTCATTGCTTGCCAGAAGAATAAGTAGATCATTTATTTAGCTTTATTATATTTGTTTTCTTTCCTGGATCAGCTGATGGTTGAAAAATATCACTAGACAACTAGATGCCAATTTGCATCCAATCCATACAACAAGAAGACTATACGTTAATGACAGTAGGCCTATATAGTGACTCTTTCGGTTAGAAGAGGTTTTAACGTTCGGTTAGAAGCATTCGATTTTGAAATGGCATAGGCTTACCTTATTTTGGATTTGTGTTCCCATGAGAACTGTTTTCACAGCAAAACTTAGAGCATTTTCTGAGATCTACAAGATCCATGATTCGTACAGCGTTGAAGTTCAATGATCTAATTAAATTGTTAAATGCTTAGTAATGACAAATAACACTGTCATAAATGTTATTAATGTAATAAAAGAAAGGTAGTGTTTTGTGTCACACGATCTGTGAAGACAAAGCATTAACATGAATTATGGGCAACTCATGAACTAGAGTGTAAAACATGTTCTGATTCAACATGTTTTATATTGAATGTAGGGTCCCTGTTCTGTGTGTAAAATTGCCACGGCTGAGAGGGTAGACTACCGGCAGTGGTGTAAGCTCTATTTATCACTCCTTCAATCGCCTCCAACTGCTCTTAAATGCTAGTAAAACGAAATACATGCTCTTCAACCGATCGCTGCCCGCATCACTACTCTGGATGGTTCTGACTTGGAATATGTTGGCAACTATAAATATCTAGGTTTCTGGCTAGACTGTAAACTCTCCTTCCAGACTCATATTAAGCATCTCCAATCCAAAGTTAAATCTATAATCGGCTTCCTATTTCACAACAAAGCCTCCTTCACTCATGCTGCCAAACTTACCTTCGTAAAACTGACCATCCTACCGATCCTTCACTTCGGCGATGTCATTTACAAATTAGCCTCCAACACTCTACTCAGCAAATTAGATGCAGTCRATCACAGTGCCATCCGTTTTGTCACCAAAGCCRCATATACTACCCACCACTGCGACCTGTATGCTCTCGTTGGCTGGTCCTCGCTACATATTCGTCGCCAAAACCACTGGCTCCAGGTCATCTATAAGTCTTTGCTAGGTATAGCTCCACCTTATCTCAGCTCACTGGTCACCATAGCAACACCCACCCGTAGCACACGCTCCCTCAGGTATATGGTCACAGGTATATGGCTCACTGGTCACCCCCAAAGCCAACACCTCCTTTGGCCTCCTTTCCTTCCAGTTCTCTGCTGCCAATGACTGGAACGAATTGCATAAATAGCTGAAGTTGGAGACATATATATCTCCCTCACTAACTTTAAGCGTCAGCTGTCAGAGCAGCTTACCGATCGCTGCAGCTGTACACAGCCCATTCAACCAACTATCTACCTCATCCCCATATTTGTTTTTCTGCTCCTTTGCACCAGTATTTCTACTTGCACATCCTCATCTGCACATATATCACTCCAGTGTAAATTGCTAAATTGTAATTACTTCGCCACTAATGGCCTATTTATTGCCTTACCTCCTTACTTCATTTGCACACACTGTATACAGCTTTTTCTATTGTGTTATTGACTGTACATTTGTTTATCCCATGTGTAACTCTGTGTTGTTTTTGTCGCACTGCTTTGCTTTATCTTGGCCAGGTCGCAGTTGTAAATGAGAACTTGTTCTCAACTGGCCTACCTGGTTAAATAAAGGTGAAATATATACAGTGGGGAGAACAAGTATTTGATACACTGCCGATTTTGCAGGTTTTCCTACTTACAAAGCATGTAGAGGTCTGTAGTTTTTATCATAGGTACACTTCAACTGTCAGAGACGGAATCTAAAACAAACATCCAGAAAATCACATTGTATGATTTTTAAGTATTAATTTGCATTTATTGCATGACGTAAGTATTTGATCACTACCAACCAGTAAGAATTCCGGCTCTCACAGACCTGTTAGTTTTTCTTTAAGAAGCCCTCCTGTTCTCCACTCATTACCTGTATTAACTGCACCTGTTTGAACTCGTTACCTGTATAAAAGACACCTGTCCACCAACTCAATCAAACAGACTCCAACCTCTCCACAATGGCCAAGACCAGAGAGCTGTGTAAGGACATCAGGGCTAAAATGGTAGACCTGCACAAGGCTGGGATGGGCTACAGGACAATAGGCAAGCAGCTTGGTGAGAAGGCAACAACTGTTGGCGCAATTATTAGAAAATGGAAGAAGTTCAAGATGACGGTCAATCACCCTCGGTCTGGGGCTCCATGCAAGATCTCACCTCGTGGGGCATCAATGATCATGAGGAAGGTGAGGGATCAGCCCAGAACTACACGGCAGGACCTGGTCAATGACCTGAAGAGAGCTGGAACCACAGTCTCAAAGAAAACCATTAGTAACACACTACGCCGCCATGGATTAAAATCCTGCAGCGCACGCAAGGTCCCCCTGCTCAAGCATATCCAGGCCCATCTGAAGTTTTCCAATGACCATCTGGATGATCCAGAGGAGGAATGGGAGAGGTCATGTGGTCTGATGAGACAAAAATAGAGCTTTTTGGTCTAAACTCCACTCGCCATGTTTGATGAAGAAGAAGGATGAGTACAACCCCAAGAACACATCCCAACCGTGAAGCATGGAGGTGGAAACATCATTCTTTGGGGATGCTTTTCTGCAAAGGGGACAGGACGACTGCACCATATTGAGGGGAGGATGGATGGGGCCATGTATCGCGAGATCTTGGCCAACAACCTCCTTCCCTCAGTAAGAGCATTGAAGATGGGTCGTGGCTGGGTCTTCCAGCATGACAAGACCCGAAACACACAGCCAGGGCAACTAAGGAGTGGCTCCGTAAGAAGCATCTCAAGGTCCTGGAGTGGCCTAGCCAGTCTCCAGACCTGAACCCAATAGAAAATCTTTGGAGGGAGCTGAAGTCCGTATTGCCCAGCGACAGCCCCGAAACCTGAAGGATCTGGAGAAGGTCTGTATGGAGGATTGGCCAAAATCCCTGCTGCAGTGTGTGCAAACCTGGTCAAGAACTACAGGAAGCGTATGATCTCTGTAATTGCAAACAAAGGTTTCTGTAGCAAATATTAAGTTCTGGTTTTCTGATGTATCAAATACTTATGTCATGCAATAAAATGCAAATTAATTACTTAAAAATCATACAATGTGATTTTCTGGATTTTTGTTTTAGATTCCGTCTCTCACAGTTGAAGTGTACCTATGATAAAAAATTACAGACCTCTACATGCTTTGTAAGTAGGAAAACCTGCAAAATCGGCAGTGTATCAAATACTTGTTCTCCCCACTGTATATACATTTTTTTTTTAAGCATGGTGGAGGGTAAACTCAAGTAAATTATGTTGACACACCTTTGTCTGATAAATGCATTTAACTATAGGGAGTGTTACTTTTWATTTTTTTTACTGTGACCAGCAATCAGAGTTTACCCACCACTTGTTTTAACACTAGATCACTGGCTAACGGTAGGCCTATTAGAAATTCATGGTAATACACATTGTAGACTACTAGCCTACTAAATTGACCATATGTGTTAGGGTGTCCATCCTGTTTTCCTGGTACAGTTTCAGCCCCATTTCATTCTCCCGACTTTTCAGGCTACAAAAAATGTACATTTGTCATACAATACGCATCATTTAATGTAGACCTAATCAATGGCAATCACTGAATGACATTAGGCACACTGTGTTTTGTAACAGATGTCTATTTCCATTCATCAAATGGCGCGAGTATAGGCTACATGCAGTTTGGATGCTGTAATTATTTTGGAGTGGACTAACATGCACTTCTTTAAAATGGTTTGTTTGACAATCAGAATAAAATATAATGACCTGTGTTCATGCTAAGCGCGTGCACTCTATAGAGAATGTCATGGTATAATTCGCACCGAGTTTGGGAAACCCTTAGCTATTGAATACTCTAGCAAGCATTCTGCCTTCTCCCTAGTTTTCAGGCATTAGCGTCGCCCACGACAAGCTCATGTGAACTACAATCTCGACGCTTTGTTCAACTTTTAGGAACGTCAATAATCATCCCTTGCGATATGGCTTTCGAAACATATGGCCCTTATCTTTCATCAGCGAGAAAGAATCCTTTAAATAAAATAGGCACTTACTCTAGTAGTTTTGCACAGGTCCATACAGCTATGGGTGCCTCCATCCAACGAAACTAAACTTCCCAAGTCAAACTTGCACACGGGTGTTTGGAGCCTGCTAGATAGCTAATTAGCATAGGTGGTCGCCTCATGTTTTCCGTAAACAAGCGCAACATGGAGATATGGCTGTGTGGGAACACTAACCCCATAGATGTGTATATCAATTTAACCTAAGCTATTTAGCTAGTGGCACCTAACGTTACCGGTATTGGCAAAACAATTTGAGCAACGCTTCAGTAGCTAACGTTACCTACGTAGCATACTAGCTAGCTAGCTCACATCGGACAAATAGATTCCCTAGCTAATAACGTTACTAGCTTGTGAATTCACTTGCTAGAGCCGTGGCTACACAGCATACCACTATTCTTGTGAATTGCTTACCATTTGTCCAGTATGTGTTTAAATAATTAATTCAAAGGCACTTGTGTTCATTTGGTAAGACTCCAAAACGTTACAGTAGAAAAACTTTGTAAATGTATGGCGCTTCCAACTGACATCAGACACCGGTAACTTCAGTGAGCCAATCAAAGCTAGCCATGAGAAAGACTGACAAGCTGTGAAACCAATTCCATATCAMAATCATAAAATCATATTTTGTGATATCGAATAGGTCTGTCTGTGTACAGAGACGTGTTTCCAGAGGCAGTGGTGCTCCCTGATAAAAGGAACCAATGAGATATTGTAAATAGTTTTTCCCACAATATGAATTGTCCTGGACACAGTATGTCAAGTATGTCACTATCTGAGCTAGTGACAACTTGTGCCCTTGCTTTACCCTATGGGAAAACTGTTTGCTACCATAGGCATTGGACACAAATGGAGTTTCCCAGATACTGTAGCATAAGGTGGTTAAAAGGTATGGAGGGCAAGCAGTCATTGTAGTCTATATTTTGTGAGAAGAGGAGAGGAGGAAATAATAGGAGTAGCCTATAATAGGAGTAGCCTACATCTGACTCAATAGAGACCTGAGAGAGGTGGGGGTAGAAGGTGGGAGGAAAAATGAGTAATCCAGGGAGTGTGGAAAAAAAGAGCCCCCATTGGTCTGGCGTGTCTCTTGGAACGTTCTCCTGACCGAACATGTGGAAACAGACTAGCTAGGGCTGTAGCTGCTGTAGCTAGCATTGATGGGAACACAAGACGGCAGGTGATTTCTGTTCTTAGTGCCAAGATTAATCATTCCTAATAATAACACCAGGCGGCTGAAAACCAAGAAGGTTTTCACCAAGTGGGGTTCTGGAACTATTGCGATATAGTCTAGTTTGTGTGTTTCAGAATATCTATGGGTTCCGGAGCTTTGGGAAGTAGTGACCTGCCGCTGTGTTCTAGATAGAATTTTGCCCAAAGATACAGCAGGTGGTCCAGCAGGTTGGTCAAGAGCCAATCATCTATATATGTGCCCTTATTTTAGTGGTGCTTTGCCATTACAATTTCAATGTTGTTAGATCAACATCTTTTTAATTCCTGTTTAATGCTCTCTGAAATGCTAATTTGTCTTTTGATATCGTTGTGTTGATGTTGCCTCATGACAACAGTTTATTGTCCTTACAGGAACCTCCTTCAGGGTAGTGACCTCAGACAAACTATAGCACCCAACACTATGAGATAGATGGCCTAGATAAGAGTGGATTTCTAACCTATGGGGCTCTAACACTTAGAAATAGAATTAGCCATTGTAATTCTATTGATTCATTAGAGTCATTCTAATTCTAATGGGTCAATCTAAATCTCTGCTCTATGATCCTCCAGCTAAGGCTGGCTTATCAAATGAACTGTAATCTACATTATAGCCCCATATCTATTGTTATTCTATGCCTACTGTAATCACAACTCTAAAAACACATAGATCATCTTTTTTACTACATGCAATGGAACTGTAAGTGGTATGAAGAGGTTTGAGGCTCAGGATGGGTGAGAGTGAGTGATCTCTGGAAGATGGCGCCCATGAAGCAAATCTTGAACGGTTGAGTGCATAGATGGATTGCATTATTAGTAGCTGCATGCCTGGCACAGCCTTTCCCTCTTACAGTCAGTATGTACATTCCAGCTAAAGCAAGTCCTCCTTAATTATCCAGTGGATGCCTCTTCCAATACAAACAACGGCAGCATGGGCAAGAAAATCAGAATCTACCATCTACTGTCCCCTCAAGACTGAATAACTTCTTTATATGATTTAGTCCACACATAGTCTTGAGTTTGTAAAAAGACTGCTGAGAAATAAAGACAACTTTTTCTGAAACTTCACTAAACTACATTCTATGAAACGGTTATAATGTGTTAAATACCCAGTCCTGCCATTATCAAGATCTGTCATCCCTGGTCTCAATTCACGTTCACTATAGTTTGGCAGGAGGCGGGATAATCCCCCTAGTGGAACGATACCAATTCATCCAACATTGTTTGATCTGGAAAAGATCCAGCAAACTCCAATGGGTTATAGTTATGCACATGTATTACACAAAGTGGTACATGATACGCCAGTTTCTGAAACATTGTGTTTTTCATGGCAATCAGTTTACATTAAAACACTTCTACTTCTGGAAGCCTTTCTTAACTAACATTTGGCACACATCTGTGTCGATCATGATTACATTGTACTTAGGTGGTAAAATAAGGTATTTGTTTGGTTATTTTAACTTTCACCTTTCTTCTGTACATGGACAGTTCAATATCTATTTAATTATCTGCAATTGGATCAGTGGTTGTAGTTTTCATTGATTTATCAGTTACTTTTTCATGTAGTACCTCTTTTGCGAGATCCAAGCAGTATTCTATATTCTTCTGTGGTCAGGGTTGACAAGAGTATTAGAACAACTCCAATAAAGCTAGACATTGCAGTCAGTATAGCTGAATGCAATGCTATACCTTGCCGTAATTGTTACCATGGCAAATATGATCAGAATGGTCTGACTGACATCAATGCATAATGGGGAGAAAGTGTATATTTTGTAAAGTATACTGTTTGTACATGTAAAATGTTTAACATTACTATGGAAAGGGGTCAGTAGAAAAAGAAGGGGTGGGGGAGATTTTGCTAATTTCCAAAAGGAAAATAATCCACCCCCCACCTCTCTCTACTCCCTCTCTGCCTTCCTCCCTCTCTCCCTCCCTCTCTCTCTCTCTGAGTCCCAGCCCCTGAAGGTGTCATAACTGTGCTCTCTCTCTCCCTCTCTATCACCGCCTTTCAGATCTTTAAAAGCTGCTGCTTTGCTGTGTCTCTCTCGATCTCAATTTGTCTCCTCTGGCACTGCAGGGGACTCCTGGCTGCCTAACGATTGAACCGGCTAAGCACCAAGCAAAGCTGAAGAGACGGAGAGAGGACAGAGAGAAAGAGGAGAAAGAGATAAATATACATCCAGAAATAGCATCAGCCACATTTGACTGACAGAGAGAGAAAGAGAGAGAGAGTGTGTGTGGAGCTTAACCTGAGACCTGGACAGAAAATGCCTCTCTTTTCTAACTTAACGACTATTGTCTTGTTGCTGATTGCTCACTGCGGATCTTGGATTCTGGCTAACCGCTTGGGCCCCTACAAGGGTTGTCCCTCCTGTAGAGAATCTTTGGGGGCAGGTCGGGCCCCCCGGGACCATATTGGACAAGCAGGCAGCACATCCATGTTGGCCCAGGGAGAGCCCTGTGGTGTGTACACCATGAGCTGTGCCAAGGGGCTGCGCTGCGTGCCCCCTCCTCAGGAACACAGCCCGCTCCAGGCGCTGCTGCAGGGCAGGGGCTTCTGCACCAAGCACAGCAGGACCAGTCCCACGGAGAGGCCCCACCCCACAGGTAAGACTGAGACACACACCACTGGCACATCTAATATTATTAAATTCAGCTCTGTGTTGTGTGTGTTAGGGCAATTATACTACAGCTTAGCTTATCAGGTAAGACTGATAAGTAAGAAACACATTCTCTTATCATCAGTGTGAGGATTGTATTCTATGTTGGTGTGCACCAAAAAGAAATGCTAGTACTGTTTTATTATAAGAGTATGACATTTAGTGTTAGATACATGACAAGCACCAAAGATGAATTTGAAAAGGCTGCATGATCTTGATTTCTATGCTGCAGTGCCTCTGCATGGTGTCTTGTGACAAAAATCTAATTTGAGAGAGTGTTGGACTAGAAGTCTCAAATGTTGGATTGAACAGCCTACCATCAGTCATGTAATAAAAAGATGTAGTCAACACTATGATGCACAGACACTTGAGGCACGCTTTAGGTGTATTAGTACGTTGGAGCTTGTGTAAGTATGTGTGTGCAAGTATGTGTATGTATATGAATGTGATGTGTATGGTGATGGTACTATACATGCATGCATTTCAAAGAGAGGGTGTGATCTGTGCATTTTATTGACAGCCCAGAATGAGTGTTATACTGTCACCTACAGTCAGATAATGATGCTTTTCATTGCAAGGGGTCTCCATCTACTGTTCAGACTAAGCCACTGCGATTCCTTAGGAAGGACATACTACAGGAAATATCAATTCAGAGCCAAATCACTGTCCAGTAAAGATGCAGGGTCTTGATTTGAGCCAGTTTGCTACAGCAGGAAAATAATCCTGCAGCAACAGGAAATGTGATTTTATATGTGGATTATAATTCATCTACATTTTTTGAAGTGGTTGATAATTTTTTTGTAAAGGAAATTACAATCTTCAGACGCCTTTTAAACCTCAAATACAATACAAGTTTGACATTTCCTGCCTTGCACTTGTATATGATTGATGCTTCATGTCTTGCAACAGCTTGAAACAAAACACTTCTAACTTATATTTTGATATCAGAGATGGTTTAAGGTTCTTAGTAATGCCCTGGTTGAATGTATTATTGGTAATGTGCTGCTCTCTCCTATAGGTCCACATCCTTCACAAAGTGGTGAAATAGAAAAGGTAAGTGTTATCCAAGTACGGTACCTGCTTAAGCCACTTGATGCAGTAAGCTAATAATGACTTCTACTTACATTTACCCACACCTGTTTAAATCTGAGAAATATGTAGAGCTGCTTACATAATGCATTCATATTCATACAGATAGATACTGTATGATGGAAGGAGTCGGGTAGAGAGAGTTATTACTGAAGCTGCTGTGCTGTCTGGGTGATACAGCGACAGCAGTACCACATATAGTGCTCTAAAGCCATACATTATGGTGCATGATGTGTATGCTGCTATGCGGCAGAACTAATAGACCATGATGTGAATCAGTAAAGTTTAGACTCGACTGTGGCGGCCTTGGATTTTTCACTTTACGAGGAGAGGAGGTGGATCTGCAATGAAACACAAACCCAACATAGAATTTATTTCTACAATTTGACAGATACTGCATACGTAGTCACACAGTTGCTTCAAACCACTGTCTAAGTGACCTGGAAAAAGACAGTCCTTGTTTAACAATATCATTATATAATGACATGATATTATGTGACATATAATATGTTTTGCTTCTGGCTTCATGCTGCATCAGTGACCTCAATCTTCTATGATATCCACACGTGTTGTAGCTACTCTAATAGGCTAGAAATGGTCTTCTAACATCAACCATGGGCTTCTCTTACTGTCATTTAATATGTAGGCTCTCTCCTTGTATACAGTAGTTACTGTATTTATCAATGTATAGTTGCTGTATTTATAACTGTATAGTTTCTGTATTCATCAATGTATCCTCTTTTTAGGCACCCTGCCGTAAGCTGCTCAATAGTGTTCTGCGGGGTATTGAGCTCACTATCTTTCAGTCTGATCGTGACATCTATATCCCCAACTGTGACACTCGGGGCTTCTACAGGAAAAAGCAGGTAGTTATAGCGCAYCGCGGCTGTTGACGTGAATATTTGCCTGTGTATGAATAGTATATGTGTTTATGAGATCAAGAGAGTGGCATGCTATTTGGGCTCCCGAGTGGCGCAGCGGTCTAAGGCACTGCATCTCAGTGCTAGAGGCGTCACTTCAGTCCCTGGTTCAATTCCAGGGTGTATCACAACTGGCTGTGATTGGGAGTCCCATAGGACAGCGCACAATTGGCCCAGCGTTGTTAGGGGTTGGCTGGGGTAGGCCGTCATTGTAAATAAGAATTTGTTCTTAACTGACTTGCCCAGTTAAATAAAGGTTAAATCAATATTTTTTTATTCCTCTTTTCAATTGCATGCTATCTATTCAATTCAGCCCAAAAATGGCTCTGGATAAAGGACACTTTTCTTCCAGGCCCTCTGGGCTGTGGGCATGCAGACAATAGTTATGTGGTATGATGACATATTATCATTCTCTATCCTGTCACACAACACAGTGTCGCTCCTCCAAGGGTATGCAGCGTGGCCACTGTTGGTGTGTGGATGAGCTGGGTACCGCCTTGCCCTCACGTGCAAGCGAAGACGGCACTTTACCATGCGATGGAGAGTGAGAGTGGTCCTTGTCCCAAAACTTTGAGCCTAGAGGAGGGGGAGTAAGGGGAGGAGGAGGTGGTGGAGGCAGAGGAGCGAGGAGGAGGTGGAGTAAGGGGAGGAGGAGGACAAGGAGGAGGGAGAGTAAAGGGGAGGAGGAGGAGGAGGAGGAGGAGGAGGAGAGGGGGTGGCTTTAGCTTGTGCTAGACACTGCCTGGACAGGAGACACCAGGGATTAAACCACTTCCTATGGAAATTACCCCAAATTAGTTTACTGTCCTCTTGTCAAGAAACAGCCTAACAAAGGCACATACCTACAGTACAGTACTACAGTGGCAACATCCAGCTGAATGTTCAACAGTTTGCAGCAGCAGTACCAGTCCTCTGAATCATTCAGTGTGACAACGTGCAGTAGCTTATCTATCTCACATTACTGCTTTGTTACTCACTGCCTCAACTAACTGATATCAAAGCTGTATTTCTCAATATTGAATTCCCTGGCTCTTGTCCTGGCTTCGTCTGTTTGTATGTTCGTTGTAGATTTTCTGTTTTATAGGATAGCTCACACTGCCTGTGTTTGTTATTAAAGGCCCAATGCAGCCGTTTTTATCTCAATATCAAATCATTTCTGGGTAACAATTACTGTGATTGTTTTCAATTAAAATGGTCAAAAAGTACAATAGCATCTTAGCAAGAGCAATTTCTCAAGCAAAAATGTAGCTAGACTGTCTGGGAGTGGTCTGAGTGTGGAGGGAAAAACTGAAAATGTGTTATTTGGAAGTCTCTTATTGGCCTATTAAGTCATTTACCACCAGGCAGGCCAAAACTCCATCCCACCAAAACAGTCTGAAATTTCAGGTGGTCTGGTCAACCAGCTCTTACACTAAAAGGGCATTATCATAATTGTCATAATTTTACAGTATAATTCCAAACTCATAGTGTGGAAATATATTTTTTTAAACACAGTAAAATCACATTTTTGACTGCACTGGGCCTTTATCTAAGTGGGCTGAAATACTGTTACGCTGGTGTTGGTGTGACACAATGTTTGAAAACGTGTCTCCGTCACCATCCTCTCTCCCTTTCTCCAAAGATACACTGACATTATGATACTTAATTCAACTGATGAAAATTCCTTTTCTATTTAATTTATTTTGGAGTATGAATTTCCATGCAGCACTGCTTGAATTTTACACTTATCCTATAATCGTGTCAGAAAAATAGTTAGGCTATGTGAAACAGTCCATTGTTGTTGAAATGACGTTCTGACTGCTCTAATAGTTGATTGTTTGTACATATGTTGGATTTTTGTGGTTGACAGTGTGTGTTCTGAAGTGGCAGACAAAAAAAAGCTTATGGCTGTTACCCTTTTCAAGAAGTTGTTAAGCATATTTTTATACACGTCAATATAATATTTTATATATAAATTGTTGGTTTATGTAATGAACTACAATGCCATGTATTTTTATATTGTCAGCAGTTTTTTTAATTTAAAAACAGAGGTTATTTTATTTATTTGCTAGGGAGAGCATTGTGCTTTGGAGGCGGTAGCACCCTCATGGCGAAACTCACCACACACATCTGAGCTATTCAACTGCTGTACATGTTATGATTTTTATTTCATTTTTTTAAATTTAATTTATACTTTGACCATTTAATATTGGAATGTATCATGATAATGTTTTGCTTATGGCACACCCTATTACAATGCTAATTTTGGTAAATTAAGTTTGAATATGTTACAGTTACTTACTTGTCTTTGAATTGTGTGATAAACTGTGTGATTAGATCATTTCTATTTCTCACCCATCTTGTTGTGCCAATGTATGTGCTGTGATGGTAGGGCCATGCACAGGGGGCCTATATTTACAAAGCCTAAAATAAAAAAATGATATAAAAATAAATAACAATAAATACATATATTAATATAAAAAAAAGAGCATTACGGTGTGTTTTATTTGTGAGCTCCACCAGTGCAGTAGCTGTAGTGGTATCGGATCTCATTCATTTTACAAAGCTGCTTAGTCATAGTCACAATCTGAAGCACTGCACAGGTATAGCACAGCTACTCTGCTAGCCACTGTTCTCTTATGTCAGCTGAGCTGATTTAAAATGACTGTTAATAAGACTTAATAACTGTCTCTGTCCAGATCACGTTAAGATAAACCAACAAGTTAAAGATGAACCAACACGTTATTAACATGTATGTAGTAGGAATGAATAGGCATTAGTATGACTTAGGTTTTCTACCATGTCTAGGGGATGCAAAGGACAATTTGTTCCAGCATCTACAGTATACAAGGACACATGCCTGTTTCCAAGGAAACAGCATAGAATATCCTATTTGTCAATGCATAAGAATTTGAAATGCAGGTCTCGCAGAGGATGATGCAGGAAAGTAAGCAGTGTCRTTTGTTAAATCACACCACATGTCCTACTTCTGTATCTAGGGTGGTTACATTTGCTATTCTTAGGAAAGTGAATATACGAGACATCCTATAGCTACCCTCTCTGTGCACAAAATGAACAATCTAAATGTGCTCAGATGGAAGACATCAAAATGCTATGTAATTAACATTGCTTGTAGTATATCCTATATAAGAGCAGGGTTTATATGCAGACATAAAGACAAGATATATTCAACTAAAGCCCAATGTGATGATGATCAGTATGGGTTAATAATGTCGATTCCACCAAATGTATGCATTTAAACATGCAGAGTGTAATCCATTTCTGTTGCAATGCTGTAGTTATTAGTGGCCCGAAGCATATGAGAGATGGAATGTCAGAAGTAATAACAGAGTGGAGGGTCTATGTCCCAAATGGCACCCTATTCCCTGTAGTACACTATATGGTGCCCTGGTCAAAAGCCATGCACTGGTGCACTATAGGGGTCCTGTTCAAAAGTAGTGCACTAAATAGGGAATAGTGTAATCTGCGATGCACACACCCCATGACATTTGAGCTGCTCTAAGGCCAGTGATGGTGAAAATAAGGGGAGAACACCAGGCAAGGGAGAACAGTGTAACAACAGTAATAGAATTATGCAAAATTGGGAAACTAACCTTAATCTTATGGATCCCTTGTCATGTTTCAGTTTGAGTAGGTCTACACAGTTAATAAGAAAAGAGATGAGAGTGTATCATGTGAATCATTTGGACAACACGCTTGTTTCAGTCAAATTTAGTCATAGGCACTGCTGTGAGTGAGATAGGTAGATGAGGGCTGCAACTTTTCTAGTGAGAACTTTCATTGTCGAACTTTATTCTCCTTATAGGAAAGCTCTGCATTGCTACAGTGTAGCAGAACTGCGAGGACAGCTCTAGTATCCTATTACGGTTAGTTACTAGTCAGTAACATTTTACATGAAAGAAATTGACAAGTTTCCGCCTATAAGATCACATGACATGATTGTAAAATCTCTTTGGTTTTTCACAACTGTCCATCACCTGAACACACAGGTGGACCAACACAACAGGGGTCAGCAGTTCAGTTCCTCAATATTTTTTGGAGACTAGCTAGACTGGAATATATCTGAAGAAGACTAGTTTGGAATCCAAAAGTATTGTTAAAACAAGCACAAATGTAGGCTAATACTGATCTGAATTCAGACGGGATTGCTCCGGTAACATTACGCAGTGACACCGGGAAGTCAGTTTGCGAAAGATCAGAATCGGGAGAAGAAAAAATAAAGTTCACACGCAAGGCAAAGCCAGGCAAGCTCTACGATGGCGTCTAGCGGTAACGCTGTTTCCAGTCCTATGGTGATATTGGCTCCAAAAACCAAAACCAAAAAGAAACATTTTGTGCAGCAAAAGGTGAAGGTCTTTCGTGCCAGTGGCCCAGTTTTGAGCGTTTTTATGTGGGGTGTAAATCATTCGGTGAGTATTAAACGTTTTCAATGTTAGTATTTCTAGCTTACCTAACTAGCTATCTAACGTTACAGTAGCTAGATAATTTTTTACATTCAGTTAGCTGTCTAACCTAGCTGTCAGTGTAGCTAACTGACTAACTTATGCGCATTCAGTAGAAATGTAACATTAACGAAACAAACCGTTCCGATAACAAGTTGGGTTAATGTCTGGTTGATTGCTAAACGCGTTGGCTAGAGTTGTTTATGTCAGTAACACTAGCAGCAAGCTAACTAACCAACTTGCTGCTGGCTACTAGCTAACTATCAGCTGACACTGAAGTGTGTCGCGTCATGGACTGTGTGTTGTATGGGCTTTGCTGATAGAAAAGTTAGCCAGTGTGGTCCCTAATGTCCGGGCTATAGGGCAGGCTGTCATAAAAATAATTTCCATCTTGTTTGCTATCTATTAACTGCATGTTCAGGGGCGAAAATCTGAGATCAACCTTGGAGGGGACAATTACATTGAATTTTCTCAAGAGCAATTCCTGAGGGGGACACCAAAAGTAGTGCTGTAACACATAGCATACGTTGTTAAATGTATATTGAGGAACCATAATTCCTACAACTGGATAATTGATAGGTACAGTAGTTAACTGAAGGGTTTTCCCAACTTGTTCAAATGTTTAAATCATTATAATACTACTACTAATAATAGTTATAGCAGTGCTCCTTACCAGTCCAGTATGTATGCAGGTATTCGTACTTACAACCAGCAATATCAAGAAAGGTCAGTAGGTGACAATGGTACTGTACACTGTATGGGTGTAGTTTTCATAAATACAATGAACATGGGTGATCACATCTAAAAAGAATCTCCATTGAAACCATCACAAAGTTGTCTCCGATATTGAATTGACCTTTTATTTGACTTTTTCTGATACATTTATCATAGTCATTAATATGCAACCTGGCCTGAGTCTCAAAATATCTTTGCAAGAACAAAAAGCTTAAAATAAGTTCACAGGTCTAAAAAGCAAAATAACTACGTTTCCAATGAAAAAACCCAAAAAATCAACAAAATATCCTCAGTCAGTGTCTCAACTCTTCAAACAGCAGCTATGGACAAGCTATGTCGCACCCAAATATGCAATTTTAAATTAAATAACATGAAATAAATACATTTGTAAGCTGTAACTGAAAACGACTAACAAAAGAACAACGATATCAATTACACCATGGTTCTCAAACAGGAGTCCATGGACTAATTGCAAGGGGTCGTGAAATAAAAAAGTGTGTAAGAATTATCAGTAACCACAAGTGTTCCAGTAAGTTTACATATAATATAGAGGGTGGAGGTCCCTGAGACCGCTCAAAACCTTGCTGCCTTGCCTCAAAATATGCAGGGGTTCCAGTACCCCAAAAGGTGATAACCATGCGATACACACTACTGAACAAAAGAACCGAGCATATGTTTGCGGGTTTCCTCAACAACACATCAGTTGGCACTTTCGCAATGCCCTCGCCTGTTGTCTCCGACACCCTGTATAGCCCAATAAACTCCTTGTGAGGGACATGGTCATGGTCAACATAACGCAGACAGACATTCTCCTGTTCAGCACCAGAGACATCTTGAGTACCATCAACAATTAATGAAAATTGTACAATCGGAAGAGACCTAATCTCAGCTGCAATGCCTCGAATGACTATTGGACATGATGTTCAGAATTTCATTCTGTGCTTTGGGGCCTGTGTACATTGTGGTACGCTCTGTTAACCACTTCAGTAAAATGGGATCATCCTCTTCTGCCCTAAGTTTCAAAATCTGGTATAAATTCCCACTGTCATCCGTGTGGCCTCTAAAGGCTTGTCCCTGTCTTACTACATGCCGCACCGAACTAACAATTTTCATCAAGCAATGCCTTGCGTCATCCTGCTGTTTACCCCACGCGCTGGACATAACTGGACACTGATTGGATTTAGCTGGTGTGCTGTTACAATTACAAAGTGGCGGTGGGTTTGGCAATTTTGATGTGCTGTGAATTTTTCACTGGCTTTTCTCCAGTTCCTAAATCCTGCACTAATGAAGGCAGCATCAGCTCTTTGGCCAAAAGATGGCTGGCTTGAAAACCCTTGGCTCCAGTGAAAACACAACACTCCTTTTACTGATGGATTATAATGTAGCCAGGGGAAATCGCGAAACCATCTCTCTTGAAACGTCAACACTCTGTTGGCAAGAGTTTGCGGTTCTATAAATTGTGGGTGTGGCTGATATGGTTTTGTGCCATCACTGTGGTAACTGGACAATGCTGTGCCACTGTCCCCTATACAATGCTGTGCCACTGTCCCCTAACAAGGGTGACACTTGGTCCTGCCGTGGCTGTGACACTGTCCTCTGAAGTCTCTCTCCCTGGCTCTTTCCCTTTCACCACCCTAACTGACTCAGTCTGTCTCCTAGAAAATAAATAASGTGTTTGCTGTACTCCTAACTACCGGTACCCAAAACTACACAATTAATCACAACAGCAATACCATTGCCGTAAACAAATCTTAGTTTAGTCACCAGTTTAAGTTGAGAGTGGGGGTATCCATGGCATTTTCCAATTATGTCCCTATTTTACAAGTCAAAAAAATTGAGAACCTTTCATAATGTTGCCAAACAAAGACTCAACAAACTTACCTGAGACTCCCTGTCRCTGCCAGTCTGTCCCTGCATATCTGTCCCCAGCTCTGCTGTCTGTGTGCCATCTGTTGCCTGCTCTGCCTAATGACATCATTGTGAAACATTTCCATTAGCATTTCACTTCTTTCTTATGAACATTTTATCAACTGGTCTTTGAGATATTAGGCTACTAGAGTTCTTACTTTGCGTTTTGGTGTACTGAAAAATACTCTGATGTCCGTCTTTTTACTTTTTTCTGACATTTTTCTACCTGGCTGGCTGGCTGCACACACACATTTACACAACACATGCTGCAACGTTTTGAAATTTTAACATAGTTTGTTTCATATTGGCAGGCTTCCAACAATAGCTGAATTTGCAAAGCTAGCGAGCACCAATTCCGTTTCTGTGGTGTTTGCTATAAACTTTGCTACCTGGTTAAAGGTGAAAAAAATAAAAAAATTCACTAGCGKCAATTTAGCTTTTGCAACGAGACCATTAAATATATTTAAGACAATGGTATAAGAGAGTGTAGTTCTGTTCAGTTTGGACTTCAGTTTATCGCTAACCTTATCACAGGGACTTATCACTACAGACTTATCACTACAGCTGCATGCTAATCTTGGAATAAACTGACGATAGCAAATATTCCATCTTTGACGACGCCACATAAATGGAATAGGTACTAGCTAGCTTGATAGTTAATGTTTGCTTTAGTTTGCGCGCTAGCTCTGCAAATTCAGCTAGTGTGTGAACCCTGCAACATTAAAAAAATATATATATTGCTATGGCGCGATTGACTGGATTAACCTCACGTCAGTTACGTACACTGAGTGCCTTTCTGACAGTAGATACGAGCCCTCTATTACCTTGCCAGCTAAAGAACTGGCAGTGGATCAAACCATTGTGAGGCAAAGGGCGGGGGGGTCGCAATCTTGTGAAATTTAAAAACGCGCTATTAAGTGTCTATAATCAGCACAAGTGCTTTCATTGCGTATTATTAATATTATTGAAATTACATAGTTATGTTTACAGTGATATATTGGGGGGGACAAATCATATTTTCCCCAGGATGGGGGGGTCGTGTCCCCCCCGTCCCCCCTGGGATTTCCGCCTATGTGCATGTTTAACCCTCATGATGATCCCATGTTTAATCCTCGTGATATTATGTGTTCTCCCATGATGAAAGCCTAGTAACGTTAGCTAATGGGAGTACCGTACTTATTTATGTTTGTCTGCAGATTAATGACCTAAACCAAGTGCCTGTTCCTGTCATGCTGCTGCCTGATGACTTCAGAGCAAACACTAAGATCAAAGTCAACAATCACCTCTTCAACAAGTAATGTTTACTTACTCTTGTCAATACTGTTTCTCTCATATGTGTGTGTGTGTATATATATATATATATATATATACAGTGGGGAGAACAAGTATTTGATACACTGCCGATTTTGCAGGTTTCCTACTTACGAAGCATGTAGAGGTCTGTCATTTTTATCATAGGTACACTTCAACTGTGAGAGACAGAATCTAAAAAAAAATCCAGAAAATCACATTGTATGATTTTTAAATAATTAATTTGCATTTTATTGCATGACATAAGTATTTGATCACCTACCAACCAGTAAGAATTCCGGCTCTCACAGACCTGTTAGTTTTTCTTTAAGAAGCCCTCCTGTTCTCCACTCATTCCTGTTATTAAATGCACCTGTTTGAACTCGTTACCTGTATAAAAGACACTGTCCACACACTCAATCAAACAGATTCCAACCTCTCCACAATGGCCAAGACCAGAGAGCGTGTGTAAGGACATCAGGGATAAATGGTGACTGCACAAGGCTGGGGATGGGCTACAGGACATAGGCAAGCAGCTTGGTGAGAAGAAAACAAACTGTTGGCGCAATTATTAGAAAATGGAAGAAGTTCAAGATGACGGTCAATCACCCTCGGTCTGGGGCTCCATGCAAGATTTCACCTTCGTGGGGCATCAATGATCATGAGGAAGGTGAGGGATCAGCCCAGAACTACACGGCAGGACCTGGTCAATGACCTGAAGAGAGCTGGGACCACAGTCTCAAAGAAAACCATTAGTAACACACTACGCCGTCATGGATTAAAATCCTGCAGCGCACGCAAGGTCCCCCTGCTTAAGCCAGTGCATGTCCAGGCCCGTCTGAAGTTTGCCAATGACCATCTGGATGATCCAGAGGAGATGGGAGAAGGTCATGTGGTCTGATGAGACAAAAATATAGCTTTTTGGTCTAACTCACACTCGCCGTGTTTGAGAAAGAAAAGTATGAGTACAACCCCAAGAACACCATGCCAACCGTGAAGCATGGAGGTGGAAAACATCATTCTTTGGGGATGCTTTTCTGCAAAGGGGACAGGACGACTGCACCGTATTGAGGGAGGTATGGATGGGGCCATGTATCGCGATATCTTGGCCAACAACCTCCTTCCTCAGTAAGGCATTGAAGATGGGTCGTGGCTGGGTCTCCAGCTTGACAACGACACGAAGCACACAGCGCATGGCAACTAAGGAGTGCTCGTAAGAAGCATTCAAGGTCCTGGAGTGGCCTACAGTCTCCAGACCTGAACCCAATAGAAAATCTTTGGAGGGAGCTGAAAGTCCGTATTGCCCAGCGACAGCCCGAACCTGAAGGATCTGGAGAAGATCTGTAGGGAGGAGTGGGCCAAAATCCCTGCTGCAGTGTGTGCAAACCTGGGTCAAGAACTACAGGAAACGTATGATCTCTGTAATTGCAAACTAAGGTTTCTTTACCAAATATTCAGTTCTGCTTTTCTATGTATCAAATACTTATGTCATGCAATAAAATTTTTAATAAAATGCAAATTAATTACTTAAAAATCATACAATGTGATTTTCTGGATTTTTGTTTTAGATTCCGTCTCTCACAGTTGAAGTGTACCTATGATAAAAATTACAGACCTCTACATGCTTTGTAAGTAGGAAAACCTGCAAAATCGGCAGTGTATCAAATACTTGTTCTCCCCACTGTATATATATATATATATATATATATATATATATATATGCAATTAGCCTATGTCACTAAATTAGTTACATATTCTCATCTTTCACCTATGGCAAAAAGTAAGAAATTATTTTGGTATGTTACACCGGGAAGGAATGGAAAGAGAGTAAACAGTGCAAGTCGTTGAGAATTTGTTCAACATTCCCTTGCAGAGAGAATCTACCAGGACATTTTAAGTTTAAAGAATACTGTCCCCAAGTGTTCCGCAATCTTCGGGAGCGCTTCGGAATTGAGGATCTCGACTACCAGGTATGAGTGTTGCTATGTTTGATACAACTTTGGAAACTCCCACTAGCCCATACCTTCACCCATCCAATGCTTTTAGATTTGTGAGAAGTAGTGAACCAGTGCAGACTTCAGAAGAAAGGAGATGTTATTGGGACACACCGATGGACAAGGCGAATGACTATTAAAACAATAAATATGAAGTTTATCATCATGCAGTTGATTTTTAAGCACACCTGTTTTCTCTCTCATCCCTGTAGGTGTCGTTGACCCGCAGCCCTCCTGTAAGAGGTGGGGACACCCAGGGGGAGGGGATCCTCCTGACCTCCTACGACCGCACGCTGGTCATAAAGCAGATCTCTAGTGAGGACGTGGCAGACATGCACGGCATCCTGTCTGAATACCACCAGGTAATGTAATGACACCCAGGATTTGTGGGCAGCTGAATTAACCTCTATTTGAAGCCTGTGGATGTGTCCCAAATGGCATCATATTCCCATTTATAGTTCTCTACTTTGGTGAAGTTTTGCAATGCTTTACTGGGTCAAATGAACAGTGCATTTGATAAACAAAAACTTTGGTTGGATGCGTCAAAAGCATTACAATATTGTGGGCTTCCTTGAATTGCAAATTAGCATCTTATACTTTGTCTCATGGTCTGGCCTGTATTCTGGTAATACTGTAGTATGTTATTGTAATAGGGTGTTATGACTGTTCTTCCATGCCTCTTGTTTTGCACGACTAGGCGAGGAGAGACAATATTTGGAGATGAATTGGTCAGTATGCTTTTTCACATCAGTTTAGCAGCTATTCTAATTGAACTTGGCATTAATCAATTCGGGCTAAAGAGAGGGAAAATATTTTGGCATACATTTCATTTGAAAGCCTTGGACTCGCCATTCCATTCACCAGATGTGAATTTCTGGTTAGCAGAGGAACGAGTTGCCTTGTTCGTGTTCAAAATTGTGTCTTGGATTAGGCCGTCCTTGTCCGTAATCCTATTCATTATACTTTTTTTTAAAGGCTAAACTGATCCTACATCAGCACTCTGACCTTGAGGCCCTGGTTATTTAAACAGCCGTATTAGGCTAGAGTGTATGTGCATGCGTGGGTCATTTGTGACTGAATGAACAGATTATTATTATCATCGGAGCAGCAGAGCTCTTGAGTCTGCAGTGCCACTGCAATTTTTTATTTTTACGTCTCTATTTTTGGATCCCAAATGGCCCATCGGGCTCTGGTCAAAAGCAGACCTGCCAACCTGAACACATTTTGCGTACCATGCACGCAATTCGAGGTCAAAGTATGCTGGTACAAAAAACAACCCTAAAATACGCAAAAATAGGCCTCTAGTTGGCACATTTTTTCTTTTTTGACTCAACCGTCTGAAGTTGGAGTTGAGCTAATCCGAGGATTTGGGTGAGGACAAATTATCTCTACCGCATTGTCAGTTGGTAAATTCAGAGCATTTCGCTCTCGGAGCGTTCAGAGCGCACACTGGATGCTCTGGCCAAGGAGTAGGGTTGATCCGAGCGTTCTGACCTCACAACAGCAGTCAAGCACCCGAGCTAACTGGCTAATGTTGGCTAGCTTGCAGGCTACTTCCAGACACAAATGAGAGCACACCTCACTCTGGCCATTTTACTCGCCCTTGCAGAGCTGGTTAGGCTGTTTTCATGTTATCCAGAGCGTTGGAGATTGCAACTGTGCTGCTGGCAACAATTTCATGCCGCTTTTTTTGCAAAAGTTTACCGACACCGGCCGTATTCAACAGGTGTTGAGCGTTCGTAAATTCATCAGTTATTCTGCGCTCTGGCAGTCAGATGAGAGTGCTCTGAAATCGGAGTAGATGGCCAGAGTGAATTTACGAACGCACCCAAAGCAAGAACACTTTCTGGCCTTGTTGGATTAGCTCAGGCACAGAGATCTGTAACAAGCTCCTATAGGCCTAGTTCAGTTGTTTCATATTCTAAATAGCCTACAGTAAACTAGACTACTACATTGCATCCAGTAATTGAATTATTCAAAATGTTCTCCACAAACTAAATTAAGCCAGTTTAAATGTTCACTGGTATCCACATAAAGATGGCTATTAATTAGAATAATCATTATCCCCTAAATTTAACCTTGAAAAGGTTTTCAAGGTTTAACCTTGAAAACCTTGAGTGTCAATAGCTAGGTTTCCATCCAATTGGGGACAGATCTTCCTGCAAATATTCTATAATCCGCATGAAGAAAATGTTAATGTGCCGAATTAAAATCTAAAGTACAATGTGTTTTCATTCGGATGTTCAACTCTGACAGTTTTGTCACAGAAACTGTTGCGTTGAATAGAAATGTGCAGTTTGCAGATGCACTGCAGGTAGGGTGGTCTACCTGATGAGATTATTACGAATAAGAGTGAGAATATTTTTGGGGGTCAAACGGTGGTCAAGCATCGATCATCATGTCACCAGAATAAAACCCTCGATATTTATAGGAAAGGAACATCAAGATCACCGTGCACTTTCACCACACTGAGAAGTTCATCATAACTTATTTGATCTGTAGCCTAATAAACTGCTTGGTTTCCCTAGTCATAGTGGGAGGACCACACACCATACCATCGCATTTTCTTCGATATGATGGTTATTATATCAATATTTACATGTAAAGGTGTTTCAACCACTAACAAATTATCTGTCAGCATATAAAATTGTACCAAAACAACATGTTTTCATCACAGCTGTCATGATTTCTTTTATATACGGTATGACCTTACTTGCATGAAAACTTGGGATGGAAATGTGGTTAATGAGACCACCTCAATTTAATTTAGGATCAAACACAAGACTTCTGTGTTGGCTACATTGTTTGATATACACTGAACAAAAATATAAACGCAACATGTAAAGTGTTGGTCCAATGTTTCATGAGCTGAAATAAAAGATCCCAGAAATATTCCATATGCACAAAAATGTTATTTCTCTAAAATCCTTGTTAGTGACCATTTCTCCTTTGCCAAGATAATCCTTCCACCTGGCAAGGTTGGCATTTCAAGAAGCTGGTTAAACAGCAGGATCATTACGTCGCAGTTGTAAATGAGAACTTGTTCTCAACTGGCCTACCTGGTTAAATAAAATAAAATTGCACAGGTGCACCTTGTGCTGGGGACAATAAAAGGCCACTCTATAATGTGTAGATTTGTCACACAACGCAATGCCACAGATGTCTCAAGTTTTGAGAAAGTGCAATTGGCATGCTGACTGCTGGAATGTCCACTAGAGCTGTTGCCAGAGAATTTAATGTTAATTTCTCTACCATAAGCTGCTTCCAACATTGTTTTAGAGAATTTGGCAGTACATCCAACTGGCTTCACAACTGCAGACCACGTGTATGGTGTCTTGTGGGCAAGTGGTTTGCTGATATCAACGTTGTGAACAGCGTGTGCATGGTGGGGTTATGGTATGGACAGMCATAAGCTACGGTCAACGAACATAATAGCATTTTATTGATGGCAATTTGGATGCACAGCGATACCATGACGAGATCCTGAGGCCCATTGTCACGCCATTCATTAAACATTACCTCATGTTTTAGCATGGTAATGCACAACCCCATGTCGCAAGGATCTGTACACACTTCCTGGAAGCTGAACATGTCCCAGTTTTTCCATGGCCTGCATACCCACCAGACATGTCACCCATTTAGCATGTTTGGATGCTCTGGATCCATGTGTACGACAGCGTGTTCCAGTTCTCGCCAATATTGAACAACTTCGCACAGCCATTGAAGTGGAGTGGGACAACATTCCAAGGGCCGCAATCAACATTCTGATCAACTCCATGCGAAGGAGATGTCGTGCTGCATGAGGCAAATGATCACACCAGATGCTGACTGGTTTTCTGATCCACGCCCCTACTTTCTTTTTTTAAAGGTACAGTATCTGTGACCAACAGATGCGTATGTGTATTCCCAGTCATGTGAAATCCATAGATTAGGACCTAATGCATGTATTTTAAGTGACTGATTTCCTCATATGAACTGTAACTCAGTAAAATCTTTGAGATTGTTTCATGTTGCATTTTATATTTTTGTTCAGTATAATTTAAGACTAGGTTTCAGGAAATGGCAGTCACAGGTTTTTCAAAAATGCTAAATGCTCCAACTTCCTGAGGGGGAAGTTGATTGACACCCTCAGGACCTCCTCCCTACCAAACCTTAGGCCTACATCTGCACTACCTTGTCAGAAAATCCTAAGGAGAGCCCTGATTGTACATTTACATGTATTTCTAGTGAGTTACTGAAGAGCCGCCAATAATTACAAAGTACCCATAAGTCTATAACCTACCATTTTATACTGAGCCAGTCTTCTGCCAACATCATTATTAGGCAAAAAAAATGCCATTTGCCTATGATTTGAGCAGTGTGGGTGTGGCATGCTCGCTGTTGTGGGCTCTGCAGAGCAGGGGGTGCCGCTACCTCATTGAATTGGTACTCATTCTTCAAGGTTGTTAGGTCAGCAAAAGTAGTGCACTATATAGGGAAAGTAGGGTGCCATTTGGGACTTGGCTTATGTGTTCTGGGGGCGTTGTTTACCTTGCATCCCATCCACATTGCCACTGCCGCTCACTTTGGCTCCATGCAGACCGCAAAGAATAGAAGCGGAGAATATAAATAGTACAGTAGTCTCTTCAAAGCATCATATCTTTTGTTAGCATTCTGCTAGCTACATTGTGTTCCAGTCAGGAGACTCTGAATGAGGTCAGTTTAAAGTGTGTCCCTTTTTTAATAGATCAGTCTGCGTGGGGACACATTTGTAACCTGGATAGAGACGGAGAAAGAGGGACAGGACGTAAGACAGGGAGATGGAGAGCGCAGTTTGGTTGAAAAACAGTATGAAAAACATTTCAATTTAATCTTCAACCAGGGGTGAAAGGAGTCATGTGAATGCATAATGAATGTACTTTGGACAGTACTGGTGTGTGTTTTTTGACCACAGCCCTATGGGTGCCATTTCAGACACAACCATAGTCTATTTGCCGTTCATTCTTTCCTGTCTTCTCCCTGGCTGCAGCACATAGTGAAGTGTCACGGCAGCACTCTGCTGCCCCAGTTTCTGGGGATGTACCGTGTGGGTGTAGAGAATGAGGAGACCTACCTGATCGTCATGAGGAACATGTTCAGCCACAGACTGGTGGTGCACAGGAAGTACGACCTTAAGGTGAGAGGGAGAGACTCACGCAAAAACACACACACACACACACACACACACACACACAGTACAATGTCAAGGTGAGAGAGACATACACACACACACCTAGATATACACAAACTTCCAGGTTTTCCAGAATTCTTGATTGGGGATTTTTGCTTATTCCCTTCTTATTCCGGGAATCTTCCAAACGGGATTTCTGGGAAACCTGGGCATTTAGGTAAAGTTACCCTAGACTCACCTGTTGTATAATTCTTGTTTCATTAGCCACTTCATGATTTCCATTCAGAGGTCATATAATCCCTGACCTTGCCTATTAACCTCTTATCTTATTGATACTCAGGGCTCTCTGGTGTCTCGTGAAGCAAGTGACAAAGAGCGGGTAAGGAGACTAAGAATGTGTATCTCACCCAACCATACACTACCGTTCAAAAGTTTGGGGTCACTTAGAAATGTCCTTGTTTTTGAAAGAAAAGCTAATTTTTCTGTCCATTTAAAATAACATCAAATTTATCAGAAATACCATGTAGACATTGTTAATGTTGTAAATTACTATTGTAGCTGGAAACGGCTGATTTGTAATGGAATATCTACATAGGTCTACAGAGGCCGATTATCAGCAACCATCACTCCTGTGTTCCAATGGCACGTTGTGTTAGCTAATCCAAGTTTATCATTTTTAAAGGCTAATTGATCATTAGAAAACCCTTTTGCAATTACGTTAGCACAGCTGAAAACTGTTGTTCTGATTTAAAGAAGCAATAAAACTGGCCTTTTAGACTAGTTGAGTATCTGGAGCATCAGCATTTGTGGGTTCGATTACAGGTACAAAATGGGCAGAAACAAAGAACTTTCTTCTGAAACTTGTCAGTCTATTGTTCTGAGAAATGAAGGCTATTCCATGAGAAATTGCCAAGAAACTGAAGATCTGGTACAACGCTGTGTACTATTCCCTTCACAGAACAGGTCAAACTGGCACTAACCAGAATAGAAAGAGGAGTGGGAGGCCCCGGTGCACAACTGAGCAACAGCATAAGTACATTAGAGTGTCTAAGAGGCGACGCCGGGATGCTGGCCTTCTAGGCAGAGTTACAAAGAAAAGTCCGTATCTCAGACTGGCCAATTAAAAGAAAAGATTAAGATGGGCAAAAGAACACAGATACTGGACAGAGGAACTCTGCCTTAAAGGCCAGCATCCCGGAGTTGCCTCTTCACTGTTGACGTTGAGACTGGTGTTTTGCGGGTACTATTTAATAAGGCTGCCAGTTGAGGACTTGTGAGGCGTCTGTTTCTCAAACTAGGCACTCTAATGTACTTTTCTTCTTGCTCAGTTGTGCACCGGGGCCTCCCACTCCTCTTTCTATTCTGGTTAGTGCCAGTTTGGGCTGTTCTGTGAAGGGAGCTAATGATCGATTAGCCTTTTTTTAAATTATAAACTTGGATTAGCTAACACAACGTGCCATTGGAACACAGGAGTGATGGTTGCTGATAATGGGCCTCTGTAAGCCTATGTAGACATTCCATAAAAAATCTGCCGTTTCCAGCTACAATAGTCATTTACGACATTAACAATGTCTACACTGTATTTCGGATCAACTTGATGTTTTAATGGACAGAAAATGTGATTTTCTTTCAAAAACAAGGACATTTCTAACTGACCCCAATCTTTTGAACGGTAGTGTACATGTGAAAATTGCCTTTCTTATTACAGTACATTTTCTAAATTCATGTCATTACTTTCTTTGGAAAATTAACATGCGTCTGTTTCAATGTTTCATAACTGTCCCTCAGGTGAAAGAGCTCCCCACCTACAAGGACATGGACTTCAGAAACAACATGCAGAAGGTGTATGTGAACGAGGAGCAGAAGGAGAAGGTTATGGAGAAACTCAACAGAGATGTGGAGGTAAGGTGACCTCCACAGAACTCGAAGGGGAACTAGAACTATAATTTGTGTTTTGATGTTTTCAGTTCTAGAACCTGCCTTCCTATTCTATTTTAAGAATCTACCACAAGGTGGTAGTAGAAACATTGTTTGTTACCATGATATCATCATCTCCATCCATAGTAATCGTTTGGTGTGTGTCCTGTAGTTTCTGGTCAAGCTAAAGATCATGGACTACAGCCTGCTGTTGGGTATTCACGATGTGGGTCGGGCTGAGAGGGAGGAGGAGGAAGGAGAGGAGCCCTCCAATGAGGAAGAGGGGGAGCCTGAGAACGGCCTGACGCAGGCCCCTAACGTGGGGTCCTACGGTACGTCTCCTGAGGGCATCGCTGGCTACATGGCCTCCTGCAAGCCCCTGGAGCCCGGGGAATTTGACCCCTACGTGGATGTGTACGCCATGAGGAGTGCCCCTGGTGAGTTCCAGGCAAAGTTGTGAAATTACACGGTTGGGGTCAATTCAAGCAATTGGATTCTCCATTTTACCTACTGAATTGAATTAATTTATGATCTTACTCCTGTCATGGATTTACAGCTCCACTGCAATTTGGGTAATTTGTGTTTTTGAGCAGTGACTATTTTGCATCTCTCTCTGTTTCCCCCCTCAGGAGCCCCTCAGAGGGAGGTGTACTTCATGGGTCTGATAGACGTTCTGACACAGTACGACACCAAGAAGAAAGCTGCTCACGCAGCCAAAACTGTCAAGCATGGGGTGAGTGAAAAGGGAGAAGGAAGGGGGGTTAGTTAGGGTCTGTCCTATTAGATATCATTTAGATTCAGAATGCTAGGAATATATTGAGAAATGAGCTTTCATTCCACCTTATGATATTAGATGCAATGTAATTATCATTGCATACTGTGTCCATTTCTGCTTTTCTAACGTCATTCTCTGTTCATAAATAATTGAAAGTTACCTAATCCCAATTGTCTTCTTTACCCTTGTTTTCCAATGTTGGGCTGATCTAATCTGAGATTAGTATCTCGTATTAGATACCTTATTTGTTCAAATTCAACTGTAAAATTAGCATTTCATTGATACTTTTCATTCCTAATATGAGATGTTCAGTCTGACGTTATCCCTTCTCTATGCCTCTACAGGCTGGTGCTGAAATCTCCACTGTCCACCCAGAACAGTATGCCAAGCGATTTCGTGATTTCATCTCCAACATCTTTGCATAGCAGGACGTTATAACCACCACTGCTACAACCAAACCTTTCCCATTTAGATTTGAAGCTTTTCTTTTACTTTTGTTCTGCTATACATTTATATCATGAAACATTGCCCCAAAAAATGTACACACACAGATTATTTTAGTCTGATCTCACACCAGACTCTTTCCATTGTTGTAATGTATTACTGACTGATATTTATGAGAAGATTGTGATAAGCACTCTGACTGACTTTGGAGCCAAGGGTACTTAGGCTAATACTGCTGCTTGTGTCCTAGAGATGTTACGCTGAAAAGGATTGATTAGACTTAATGGGACAACCTGAGATTGATACATTGACTGCTTTCTTGTTGTTTGAATCCCTGATTGACCCTTTAACCCAGTCAGTTGAAATCCTGGGTCGTGTCCATTTTAAGCACCAGACAGGAGAAAAGGTTTGAAACTGAGTGAAACAGGAAGCTACAACACTACCAATGACTAGATACTAACTACCTGAACTTGTCCAATAAGAAATCATTGCTATTTTAGTGCTACTGAACACGACCCTGGATTGGTCCGATCTACTGAGTGAGAATGCTAATATAACTGGACATGGGAACATATCAGTGTAGTGAACCCTACAGTAAGTATCAGAGCACTTTGTTTCAAAGGGAAAGCCTTGTGGGATTTGACATGAACATCCCTCATCATCATCTCACTTTGGATCATATGGAGTCTGTGTTTCCTCTAGAATTTCAGCAGTGGGGGCAAGGGTAGCTGGGGTGACGGGACATTCTAGCTGTTCCCATAGACTTCTAGTCATTGAGCCAATGACTTATCTATTTAAAAGCGCGTCTGCAGAAATTATATATAAATGTTGCAGCGGTGGTTCCCCGCTGCCGAATGAATATAGGGGAAACATTGAGCATTTTGCTATCAATATTGGGCTTGGGACCAGAACCCATTGTTGGACTGACAAAATGTTCTTTTGAACATATTGATTGCTGCACATTTTTTTGCGCATCAAACAGCATTTTTAAAATAAGCACTTCTCAAGAATGATGGGGAATAAAAGTAGCTTGAGTGCCAGTCTGTCTGTGCTATCATACCAACTGCCTTTCACACATTGTCATGGCAAACATGTTTTGTCTTGACAATGACAGCAATGGAGTTGGCAAGAGCACAATCCGATCTGGGAACAGACTAGAATTAAAGATCAGTAGAGATTGATGGTCTGTGCTTGGTCAAATTTGACTACTACTACTATTAGATAATCCATTGAAGAACCAGCTTGGTATTATGTGTTACTCGTAGAATATAGCACTACATTTCAGTTGCTTTATGCAATTCGATAGCCTTAAATGTGTGATGTCGAGTTTTCTAGTATAGAAGTTGAATACACTGTTATGGCTGAATAGGTACAGTAGGAATATGTGATGCCTTGTGACCATTGTGATTGCACAGCCTATATTTTTGCTAATCAGCTTTTGGACCAAAATATATTTTACAAAAGATTTTCTGAAATGTGTTGGAATATTTTTCTATATATTTTACATGAAAATGTAGACCTTGTCTAGACAAATCTCTCCTCATCTTCCTGTAGTGTTGGATACATAAAATCACAGAGTTCAGGCGACCAGGTTGGCTCAATGAAAACAGCTAACCAAGATGGAGGAAAGAGATTTCCTCTCTTGGGGAATTTATCCATACATGCATTACGTATGATGTGTGAATAGAGTGCCATTTGGGACGGGGACATGGAGAAGTTCAACCTTCCTGTTTACGGTCAGGATGAAACTCTGCTAGTTTGGTTGGTACCTGTACATCGGGGTTATTAATTCCTAGTGCATGTCAGCTGATAGGGCTGTGAGTTTGGTTAGGGGTACAGTTGATAGGGCTGTGCGTTTGGTTAGGGGTACAGTTGATAGGGCTGTGGCGTTTGGTTAGGGGTACAGTTGATAGGGCTGTGAGTTTGGTTAGGGGTACAGTTATAGGGCTGTTGCGTTTGGTTAGGGGTACAGTTGATAGGGCTGTGCGTTTGGTTAGAGGTACAGTTGATAGGGCTGTGCGTTTGGTTAGGGGTACAGTTGATAGGGCTGTGCGTTTGGTTAGGGGTACAGTTGATAGGGCTGTTGCGTTTGGTTAGGGGTTACAGTTGATAGGGCTGTGCGTTTGGTTAGGGGTACAGTTGATAGGGCTGTGCGTTTGGTTAGGGGTACAGTTGATAGGGCTGTGCGTTTGGTAGGGGTACAGTTGATAGGCTGTGCGTTGGTTAGGGGTACAGTTGATAGGGCTGTGCGTTGGTTAGGGGTACAGTTGATAGGCGTTGCGTTTGGTTAGGGTACAGTTGATAGGGCTGTGCGTTTGGTTAGGGTACAGTGATAGGGCTGTGCGTTTGGTTAGGGGTACAGTGTGATAGGGCTGTGCGTTGTTAGGGTACAGTTGATAGGGCTGTGCGTTTGGTTAGGGGTACAGTTGACAGGGCTGTGCGTTTGGTTAGGGGTACAGTTGACAGGGCTGTGCGTTTGGTTAGGGGTACAGTTGACAGGGCTGTGCGTTTGGTTAGGGGTACAGTTGACAGGGCTGTTGCGTTTGGTTAGGGGGTACAGTTGACAGGCTGTGCGTTTGGTAGGGGTACAGTTGACAGGGCTGTGCGTTTGGTTAGGGGTACAGTTGACAGGGCTGTGCGTTTGGTTAGGGTACAGTTACAGGCTTGTGCGTTTGGTAGGGGTACAGTTGACAGGGCTGTGCGTTTGGTTAGGGTACAGTTGACAGGGCTGTGCGTTTGGTTAGGGGTACAGTTGACAGGCTGTGCGTTTGGTTAGGGGTACAGTTGACAGGGCTGTGTGCGTTTGTTAGGGGTACAGTTGACAGGGCTGTGCGTTTGGTTAGGGGTACAGTTTGATAGGGCTGTGCGTTTGTTAGGGTACAGTTGATAGGGCTGTGCGTTTGGTTAGGGGTACAGTTGATAGGGCTGTGCCTTTGGTTAGGGGTACAGTTGATAGGGCTGTGCCTTTGGTTAGGGGTACAGTTGATAGGGCTGTGCGTTTGGTTAGGGTCATTTGAGTTTTTATGCTGGCTAGAGATAACAGGCAGGGCCCAACAGACTGGAGGAGGTCAAGGACAGGTTTATCCCCTCTTTCCAGAAGCCATAATTCTGCTGACAGACCTCTTCCTGTTGCTTTAGAAAAAGAGAGGAATTGACTACTCTTAACAAAGGGAAGCAAGCAGGATGGACAGAGAGAGAGAAAAGATCACCCAAAAGCTGAGAAATGCTGACAACCTAGAGGGAAAGGAGAGGGGTGGCAGTCGGAACACTACGTTCCATTCACGTCCCATTAATCTGCAATTAACATGAAGCTCAGCCAACACAAATGTTGTGCCTGTGCTGCTCAGTATCACAATGAGACCTGGAAGGCTGTTGCCACTGAAACTCTTGAACAGAACAATGGTGCTGACTGCTCATTCATGTTTTGTGTATATTTAACCAGGATAGTCCACTTAGTTACAAAAGCCATTGCTTTACATAAAATCAATAAAAACACATTACATTAGAAATTAAATAGAACTGCTGCTGATGAGAACTAAAGTTATAGTAACTAAGATGACAATGTGTTGTCAAAGGTGTTTTGCAAGATTTCCCTCTCACCTAACCTGACAGGTGTTGACAACTTTTTCTTACTCAGCTGTTTCAATCAGAAAACTGACCAGGGGTGGTTGATTTCCCTCCAAATTCATAGCACCAAGATCATCATTTTATATTTGCATATCAATGGCCTTAAGATAATCTTAATMCCAGGAAGCTTTCAGGAAAATGACCCCTCTTAGGTAGATGAGACCACCCATTGAAATGTCAGTAAAATCATTGCCTACAACTGGCTGCCAAGCTGCTGTAGAAGCAGTCTTTTCAAAGTGGGTGTTGAGACAAACCATCAGATGGGTTGGAAGGGGGTTTGGGTTAAAGGGCTTGCTTCCTCTGAGGTTTGATTTACCACAGGCTTCCTACGTCCCCCTACTCTCTTCCATTCACTGCTCCTCTACGGCTAAGGGGGCTTCCTGGCATTGTCCTACCCTATTGACTTTTTTGTGTGTATCACACACACTTCCATACCAACTAAACMGTTTTTGTGTTTTTTTGTACAGAAATGTAACCTTTACACTCATGTGTATGTGCCTATACGGATAGGGCTACATTTACCAAAGTCTTTGGTGTGCTTTGTTGTGCTTATCAATGCACAKGCACATTTTTTCCCCCCACTCTTTATATAATAATTATCAGGTCATACAAACATTTTATTGTGGATGAAGTTTCAAAATCATTCTGTCATTACTTAATGGGATAGGTATGTTAATATTTAAAAAAAAAAAAAAATGTTTTACACAAACATTTGATCAGTCTTTCTCAAATGAAGTGAATGATGACAATCTTTGTGAGAGGGAGGGAATCTGACTTCATTGGTCCTCAACTCGCTGCTCAGACACTTCATTCAGGATAAATGGAGTTATCCCTGAGTTAGCCTGCCACGGAGCAGGTTACTTGTGAAGAATTTGATACCATATAAATTGAGCTGAGATTAGCCATTTTCGTGCTACTGGTTATCCTGATTTGAACTCAGTTGACTCAAGTTTCCTCGCTAACTCCTCAAACGTGGCTCAAGTGGCCACACACCTCTCCAAAGTGCACAGTTCCTATGTAATTTCAATGCACTTTTATGACTCAATGAAGAGTATTCAACTAAGGTGTATATATTTTTTTTTTACATCCTAGCTGTGCCGTTGAGGAACTAGGGAAAGCACACCTGTTGTTTTGTTTGGAACACAGCCCTGCATCCTCGCCATCACACAATTACTGATGTTTACTCAATCCAAGAACTGTACATTACAAATTGCAATCGGAGTTAGGCGGGCATCATTTGAAAGCTTGTTGTTTTGCCAACATGACTCGCTAAGTTATAAAATACGATCTTAGTGTTAGACTTTCACAAGTCAACTCAGAGAAACATCTAATTTTGGTGCATATACACTACCGGTCAAAAGTTTTAGAACGCCTACTCGTTCAAGGGTTTTTCTTTATTTTTACTATTTTCTACGTTGTAGAATAATAGTGAAGACATCAAAACTATGAAATAACATATGAAATCATGTAGTAATCCAAAAAAGTGTTAAACAAATCTAAATGTATTTTATATTTGAGATTATTTGCACACTCTTGGCATTCTCTAAACCAACTTCACCTGGAATGCTTTTCCAGCAGTCTTGAAGGAGTTCCCACATATGCTGAGCACCTGTTGGCTATTTTTCCTTCACTCTACGGTCCGACTCATCCCAAACGTCTCAATTCGGCTGAGTTCGGGTGATTGTGGAGGCCAGGTCATCTGATGCAGCACRTCATCACTSTCCTTCTTGGTAAAATAGCCCTTACACAGCCTGGAAGTGTGTTGAGTCATTTGGTGTTTTATTAGGATCCCCATTAGCTGTTGCAAAAGCAGCAGCTACTCTTCCTGGGGTCCACACAAAACATGAAACAGAATGACATAATACAGAACATCAATAGACAAGAACATCTCAAAGACAGAACTACATTAAAAAAAWMTAAAGGCACACGTAGCCTACATATCAATGCATACACACAAACTATCTAGGTCAAATAGGGGAGAGGCGTTGTGCCGCGAGGTGTTGCTTTATCATTTTTTTTACACCAGGTTTGCTGTTTATTTGAGCATATGAGATGGAAGGAAGTTCCATGCAATTAGGGCTCTATATAATATTGTACGCTTTCTTGAATTTGTTCTGGATTTGGGGACTGTGAAAAGACCTAGTGGCATGTCTGGTTTGATAAGTGTGTGTGTCAGAGCTCTGTGTAAATTGACTGCAAGCAATTTAGAATTTTCAACACATTAATGTTTCTTATAAAAATAAGTGATGCAGTCATTCTCTCCTCAACTCTTAGCCAAGAGAGACTGGTATGCATAGTATTTATATCAGCCCTCTGATTACAATTAAGAGCAAAACGTGCCGCTCTGTTCTGGGTCAGCTGCAGCTTAACTAGGTCTTTCCTTGCAGCACTGAACCACATGATGGACAAAAATCAAGATTAGACTAAACTAGAGCCTGCAGAACTTGCTTTTTGGAGTGTGGTGTCAAAAAAGCAGAGCATCTCTTTATTTTTGCCAGACCCCTCCCCATCTTTACAACCATTGAATCTATATGTTTTAACCATGACAGTTTACAATCTAAAGTAATGGCAAGTCATTTAGTCTCCTCACCTTGTTCAACAGCCACACCATTCATTACCTTATTCAGCTGAGGTTAAGAACTTAAGGAATGATTTGTACCAAATACAATGCTCTTAGTTTTAGAGATGTTCAGGACCAGTTTATTACTGGCCACCCATTCCAAAACACACTGCAACTCTTTGTGAAGGGTTTCAATGACTTCATTAGCTGTGGTTGCTGATGCGTATATGGTTGAATCATCAGCATACATGGACCAATGCTCAATGTTTAATGCCAGTGGCAGGTCATTGGTAAAAATAGAAAAGAGGGCCTAGAGAGCTGCCCTGCGGTACACCACACCTTACATGTTTGACATTAGAGAAGCTTCCATTAAAGAAAACCCTTTGAGTTCTATTAGATAGATAGCTCTGAATCCACGATATGGCAGAGGTTGAAAAGCCATAACACATATGTTTTTTCAACGACAGGTTATGGTCAACAATATCAAAGGCTGCTCTGAAATCTGACAGTACAGCTCCCACAATCTTCTTATTATCAATTTCTTTCAACCAATCATAAGTCATTTGTGTCAGTGCAGTACATGTTGAGTGCCCTWKTCTATAAGCATGCTGAAAGTCTGTTGTTCATTTGTTTACAGAGAAATAGCATTGTATTTGGTCAAACACKATTTTTTCCAACAGCTGGCAGCAAGCTTATAGGTCTGCTGTTAGAACCAGTAAAGGCCGCTTTACCACTCTTGGGTAGTGGAATTACTTTGGCTACCCTCCAGGCCTGAGGACAATGACAGATAGGAGTGGCTATAGAGTCAGCTACCATCCTCAGTAGCTTTCCATCTGTTGTCAATGCCAGGAGGTTTGTCATTACTGATCGATAACAATCATCATTCCACCTCTCCCACACTAACTTTACAAAATTCAAACTTGCAATGCTTTTCTTTCATTATTTGTTTTTTATGCATGAATACAATTGCTCACTGTTCGTTATTGGCATTTCCTGCCTAAGTTTGCCCACTTTGCCAATGAAATAATCATAAAAATAATTGGCAACATCAAATGGTTTCGTGATGAATAAGCCATCTGATTTGATGAAAGATGGAGTTGAATTTGTCTTTCTGCCSATAATTTAATTTAAAGTGCTCCAAAGTTTTTATATCATTGATCTTGGCCTCATAATACAGTTTCTTCTTCTTTTTGTTGAGTTTAGTCACATCATTTCTCAATTTGCAGTAAGTCCGCCAGTCAGATGTGCAGCCAGTCCTTTGGCCCCATCACTTTCAACCATASAGTTTTTCAATTCCTCATCAATCCATGGAGCCTTAACAGTTCTGACAGTCAGTTTCTTAACAGGTYCATGTTTATCAATAATTGAAGAAGCACTTTCATAAATTCATCAAGTGCAGCGTCTGGATGCTCCTCATTAATCACATCAGACCAACAAATATTTTTAACATCATCCACATAAGAGTCACAGCAAAATCTTTTGTATGATCTCTTATACACTATTTTAGGCCCAGCTGTTGTAACTTTGGCTTTCCTGGACATAGCCACTATATRGTGAWCACTGCATCCAATGGGTACAGATACAGCTTTAGAACAAAGTTCTACAGTACTAGTAAAAATGTGATCGATACATGTGGATGATCTTGTTCCTGTAGTGTTTGTAAACACCCTGGTAGGTTGATTAATAACCTGAARCAGATTACAGGCACTGGTTACAGTGAGAAGCTTCCTCTTGAGCGGACAGTTTGATGAAAACCAGTCAATATTCAGGTCCCCAAGAAAGTAGACCTCTCTGTTTACATCACATACACTATCAAGCATTTCACACATTATTTAGATCAAATCAAGTTTATTTTATATAGCCCTTCGTACATCAGCTAATATCTCGAAGTGCTGTACAGAAACCCAGCCTAAAACCCCAAACAGCAAGCAATGCAGGTGTAGAAGCACAGCGGCTAGGAAAAACTCCCTAGAAAGGCCAAAACCTAGGAAGAAACCTAGAGAG
>NC_036857.1:27332129-27499228 GCF_002910315.2 Salvelinus sp. IW2-2015 | reverse complement strand
AGTTTCTCAGAGATCTTTTCCCTCACTTTGTCCTCCGACTCCATCCAGGTCTCATGTGGAGATTCTGCAATTCCGTCCACAACCATGTTGTTCTGTCTTGATTGTCCCTCAAGATCATCATGGATTCACACACAGAACTGATGTCCTCTCTCAATGACTTACAGGCTGCTGTCATCTTGCCGTTCTCCTGTTTCAACTCATCAAGCTGACCCTGGGAGAACTGCAAACTGTTCTTCAGTTCCTGGACCTCTCTGGTCAGGTRGTCCATTATTTTATTAGTAGAATCCACCAGTATTTGGACAAAACACTTGAAGCTATTTTCTTGTTGTTGTAACAACTGCTTGTAGGTCTCTTTGTTTTTTTAAAGATCCTTCACATGTGATAGACACCACTGTCCTCAACGGTACTCCTGCCGGTTTGGTCTTTGTCATAGTAGCTAGCAACATAGGTTACTCTGTTACTCCTCGCAATTCCAGACAGGGCAGGTCACGGGAAGATTGAAAACAACAAACAGCAGGGATCTAGACATCCACAAACCCGGGACAATCRGCGGTCCTAGCCACAATGGCTAACTGCGTCGCGGGCTGCGTTCAAGAAACCTTGCTAGCTTGATATGCAGCTAGCTAGCAGCTAGGCTAGCTGCGACGCCAACTAGCTCCTCAGACCCATCCTTGGTCGGCAGGATCACTGGAAAAAGACAAGCAGTCCCAGCAACTGATGCCAACTGGTCACGGCGATCCAAACTAAGAAGCTAGCTAGCTACCAAAGAACTTTCCGATACACTGGAAAACAACAAACTTTCCAAACAAACAAAACCGAGCTCTTCCTAGTTCCGCGTTCAACAGGAAGTGACGTGAGGCAGGTAAAAAAAAATAATGTCCACTTGATGACAGCTTTGCACACTCTTGGCATTTTCTCAACCWGCTTCAATTTGTTGAACAACAAATGATAGTCCCACTAACCCAAACCAGARGGGATGGCGTATCGCTGCATAATGCTGTAGTAGCCATGCTGGTTAAGTGCGCCTTGAATTCTAAATAAATCACAGACAATGTCATCAGCAAAGCACCCCCACACCATAACACCTCCTTCTCCATGCTTTACGGTGGGAAATATACATGTGGAGATCATCCGTTCACCCACACCACGTCTCACAAAGACACGGCGGTTGGAACCAAAAATCTCCAATTTGGACTCCAGACCAAAGGATACATTTCCACCGGTCTAATGTCCATTGCTCATGTTTCTTGGCCCAAGCAAGTCTATTCTTCTGATTGGTGTCTTTTAGTAGTGTTTTCTTTGCAGCAATTCAACCATGAAGGCCTGATTCACACAYTCTCCTCTGAACAGTTGATATTGAGATGTGTCTGTTACTTGAACTCTGTGAAGCATTTATTTGTGCTGCAATTTCTGAGGCTGGTAACTCTAATGAACTTATCCTCTGCAGCAGAAGTAACTCTGGGTCTTCCATTCCTGTGGCAGTCCTCATGAGAGCCAGTTTCATCATAGCGKTTGATGGTTTTTGCGACTGCACTTAAAGAAACTTTCAAAGTTCTTGAAATGTTCCATACTGTGACCTTCATGTCTTAAAGTATTATTTGAGCTTTTCTGGCCATAATATCGACTTGGTCTTTTACCATATAGGGCTACCTTGTCACAACACAACTGATTGGCTCAAAAGCATTAAGAAGGAAAGAAATTCCACAAATTAACTTTTAACAAGGCACATCTGTTAATGAAATGCATTCRAGGTGACTACCTCATGAAGCTGATTGAGAGAATGCKAAGCGTGTGCAAAGCTGTCATCAAGGCAAAGAAAGGGTGGCTAGTTGAAGAATCTCAAATCTATTTTGATTTGTTTAACACTTTTTTGGTTACTACATGATTCCATATGTGTCATTTCATAGTTTTGATGTCTTATTCTACAATGTAGAAAATAATACAAAATTAAGAAAAACCTTTGAATGAGTAGGTGTTCTTAAACATTTGACCGGTAGTGTACACTGAACAAAAATATAAARMCAACATGTAAAGTGTTGGTCCCATGTTTCATGAGCTGAAATAAAAGTTTCCAGAAATGTTCCATGTGCACAAAAAGCTTATTTCTCTCAGATTTTGTGCACAAACTTGTTTACATCCCTGTTAGTGAGCATTTCTCCTTTGCCAAAATAATCCATCCACCTGACAGGTGTGGTATATCAAAAAGCCGATTAAACAGCATGATCATTACACAGATGCACCTTGTGCACTCTAAAATGTGCAGTACTGTCACACAACACAATGCCACAGATGTCTCTGTCACACCCTGATCTGTTTCACCTGTCTTTGTACTTGTCTCTACCCCCCCTCCTGGTGTCACCCATCTTCCTCATTATCCCCAGTGTACTTATACCTGTGTTCTCTGTTTGTCTGTTGCCAGTTTGTTTTGTTTCGTCAAGCCTACCAGCGTTTTTCCCCGTGTGCCTGTCTGTCTCTAGTTTCTGTTTTCTAGCTTTTCCGGTTTTGACCATTCTGCCTGCCCTGACCCTGCCTGTCGTTCTGTACCTTGCCATACCACCCTGGATTACTGACCTCTGCCTGCCCTGACCCTGAGCCTGCCTGCTGTTCTGTACCTTTCGGACTCTGCTCTGGACTACTGACCTCTGCCTGCCCTTGACCTGTCATTTTGCCTGCCCCCCTGTTTTTGTAATAAACTTTTATTACTTCGAAACTGTCTGTATCTGGGTCTTCTCCTGAGCCTTCACAGTCTAAAGTTTTGAGCGAGTGTGCAATTGGAATGCTGACTGCAGGCATGTCCACCACAGCTGTTACCTTTCTCTACCATAAGCAGTCTCCAAAGTCATTTTAGAGAATTTGGAAGTACGTCCAACTGGCCTCACAACCGCAGACCATGTGTAAACCCTGCGAGCGCAGGACCTTCACATCCGGCTTCTTCACCTGTGGGATCGTGTGAGACCAGCCACCCGAACAGCCACCGAGGTCTGACAATCTGGATGGAAAATTACTCAGGATAATAGCGGACAATATTGCCTTTCCTATTTGCCATATCTTCAATTTAAGCCTACTTGAAAGAAAGTCATTTCGCTACCCAAGAATAGTAAACCCTCTTTACTGGCTCAAATAGCCGACCAKTCAGCCTGTTACCAACCCTTGGTAAACTTTATGAAAGAAAATGTGTTTGACCAGATACAATGCTATTTTAGAGTAAACAAAGTGACAGACTTTCAGCACGCTTATAGGGAAGGACATTCAACAAGCACAGCACTTACACAAATGACTGATGATTGGCTGAGGGAAGTTCATGATATAAATATTGTGAGGGCTGTTTTGTTAGACTTCAGTGCAGCTTTTGACATTATTGATCATAGTCTGCTGCTGGAAAAATGTATGTGTTATGGCTTTACACCCCCTGCTAAATTGTGGAGAAAGAGWTACCTGTCTAACACAACAGAGGGGATTCTTTAATGTAAGCTTTTCCAACAACAGGGCAGCTGTTTAGGCCCTTACTTTTTTCAATCTTTACTAACGACATGTGACTTTGTGTAAAGCCAGTGTGTCTATGTATGCGGATGACTCAACACTATACACGTCAGCTACTACAGCGAGTGAAATCACTGCAACACTTAAAGAGCTGCAGGTAGTTTCAGAATGGGTGGCAAGGAATAAGTTAGTCTTAAATATTTCAAAAGCTAAAAGTATTGTATTTCAGACAAATCATGCACTAAACCTCAACTCTAAATCTTGTAATGAATGTGGAATTTGAGCAAGTTGAGGAGACTAAACTGCTTGGAGTAACCCTGGATTGTAAACTGTCATGGTCAAAACATATTGATACAACAGAAACTAAGATGGGGAGCAGTCTGTCCATAATAAAGCTCTGCTCTACCGTCTTAACAGCACTATCAACAAGGTAGGTCCTACAGGCCCTCGTTTTGTCGTACCTGGACTACTGTTCACTAGTGTGGTCAGTTGCTACAAAGAGGGACTTGGGAAAATTACAATTGGCTCAGAACAGGGCAGCACGGCTGACCCTTGAAAGTACACGGGGAGCTAATATTAATGATATGCATGTCAATCTCTCATGGCTCAAAGTGGAATAGAGATTGACTTCATCACAACTTATTTTTGTAAGAAGTGTTGACATGCTGAATGTACTGAGCTGAGCTTTAAACTACTAGCACACAGCTCGGACACCCATGCATACCCCACAATGCCACCAGAGGTCTCTTCACAATCACCAAGTCCAGAACAGAGTATGGGAGGCGCACAGTACTACATAGAGCCATGGCTACATGGAACTCTATTCCACATCAGGTAACTGATGCAAGCAGTTGAATCGGGTAAAAATACACCTTATGGAACAGCGGGGACTGTGAAGTAACACAAAGGTTCAGACACATTCATAAGCACACAAGCGCTAGCACACTCACTCTACACACACGTACATTGTAATATTGTTGTATGGTGGTATTATACATTTTATATTGTAGATATGTAGTGGTGTAATAATGTTATGATGTACTGTTTAATCTTTTGTTTTATGTGTAATGTAAGTGCCTTAATGTGTTTGGACCCCAGCAAATTTTCTTCATAGTTGACAAACGTGCTCATTCTGTTGATGATGCCATGTCATCTTGCAACTGTTTATCAAACATAGTGATCATAAACGTTGACACTGTGTACAGGTGTTTAGTGCTGAGGGAGCTTCGCTCCCTTACTTTCTATTTTAGAATACATMGGCAATTCATTCTGATCAAATCAAATCTGATTTTATTGGTCACATACACATATTTAGCAGATGTTATTGCGGGTGTAGCGAAAAGCTTGTGTTCCTGGCTCCAACAGTGCAGTAATATCTAACAATTCACAACAATACACAGAAATCTAAAAGTAAAATAATGGAATTAAGAAATATATAAATATTAGGACGATCAATGTCTGAGTTGTATTAACTAAAATAGAATACAGTTTATACATATGAAATTAGTAAAGCAGTATGTAAACATGATTAAAGTGACTAGTGTTCCATTAAGTGGCCAGTGATTCCAAGTCTATGTATATAGGGTAGCAGCCTCTAAGGTGCAAGGTTGAGTAACCGGGTGTTAGCCGGCTAGTGATTTAACAGTCTGATGGCCTTGAGATAGAAGCAGTTTTTTTTTTTTTTTCTGGCACCACTCCGCCAGGGCCCTCACCTCCTAGGCTGTCTTGTCAGTGTTGGTAATCAGGCCTACGATGGTTGTGTCATCTGCAAACTTGATGATTGAGTTGGAGGCGTGTGTGGTCACGTGGTCATAGGTGAACAGGGAGTACAGGAGGGGGCTGAGCACACACCTTTGTGGGGCCCCTGTGTTGAGGATCAGTGAAGAGGAGGTGTTGTTTCCTACCTTCACCACCTGGGGGAGGCCCGTCAGGAAGCTCAGGACCTAGTTTCACAGGGCGGGGTTCAGACCCAAGGCCCCGAGCATGATGGTGAGCTTGGAGGGTACTATGGTGTTGAAGGCTGAGCTGTAGTCAATGAACAGCATACTTACATAGGTATTCCTCTTGTCCAGGCGGGATAGGGCAGTATGCAGTGCAATGGCAATTGCATCGTCTGTGGATCTATTGGGGCAGTAAGCAAATTGAAGTGGGTCTAAGGTGTTAGGTAAGGTAGAGGTGATATGATCCTTAACTAGCCTCTCAAAGCACTTTCATGATGACAGAAGTGAGTGCTGCGGGGCGATAGTCATTTAGTTCAGTTACCTTTGCTTTCTTTGGTACAGGAACAATGGTGGACATCTTGATGCAAGTGGGGACAGCAGACTGGGATAGGGAGAGATTGAATATGTCCGTAAACACTCCAGCCAGCTCGTCTGCACATGCTCTGAGGACATGGCTAGGGATGTCGTCTGGGCCGGCAGCCTTGCGAGGGTCAACACGCTTAAATGTCTTACTCAAGTCGGCCACAGAGAACGAGAGCCCACAGTCCTTGGGAGCGGGCCACGTTGATCCTCAAAGCAGCTTAAGAAGGTGTTTTGCTTGTCTGGGAGCAAGACGTCAGTGTCCGCGATGTGCTGGTTTTCCCTTTGTAATCCGTGATTGTATACATTCCGTTCTCAGCGTCAACAAAACAATCTCTATCCTCTATCTTGTTAAGTGTGTTCAGGTGTGTTGGCCAAATAGGTGTGGCCAATTAGTGAATTACTGAACACCCTTAACAAGATGGAGGACTATGGAAGAAATTCTACTTTTACCGCTTTTTCTCCCCAATTTCAAATCAAATTGTATTTGTCACATGTGCCTAATACAACTGGTGTAGACCTTACCGTGAAATGCTTACTTACAAGCCCTTAACCAACAATGCAGTTCAAGAAATAGAGTTAAGAAAATATTTACAAAATAAACTAAAGTAAAAAATAAAAAGTAACACAATAAATTAACAATAACGAGGCTATATACAGGGGGTACCGGTACCGAGTCAACCGGGGGTACAGGTTAGTCAAGGTGATTTGTACATGTAAGTAGGCGTAAAGGGACTATGCATAGATAATAAACACCGATTAGCAGCAGTGTAAATACAAAGGGGTGGAGGTGGGCATTTGATTAATTGTTCAGCAGTCTTATGGCTAGAGGGTAGAAGCTGTTAAGGAGCCTTTTGGACCTAGACTTGGCACTCCGGCGCCGCTTGCCGTGCGGTAGCAGAGAGAACAGTCTATGACTTGGGTGGCTGGAGTCTTAACAATTTTTGGGGCCTTTCTCTGTTCTTCGTGATATAATTGGTAGTTAGAGTCTTGTCTCATCGCTGCAACTTCCGTACGGACTCGGGAGAGGCAAAGGTCGAGAGCCATGTGTCCTCTGAATCACAACCCTGCCAAGCTGCACTGCTTCTTGACACACTGCTCGCTTAACCCAGAAGCCAGCTGGACCAATGTGTCGGAGGAAACACTGTGCAACTGGCTACCGAAATCAGCTTGCAGGTTCCCGGCCCGCCACAAGGAGTCGATAGAGCGCGATGGAACAAGGAAATCCCGTCCGGCCAAACCCTCCCCTAACCTGGACGACGCTGGGCCAATTGTGCGCCACCTTATGAGTCTGCCGATCATAGCCATCTGTGACACAGCCTGTGATAGAACACGGGGCTGTAATGACGGCTCAAGCACTGTGATGCAGTGCCTTAGACTGCTGCGCCACTTGGGAATTGAATGTTTTCTAAATGTTCTGAGAACATGACTGTAAATCGAACCATGAGGAAACCTGTAGGAAGCGTTATGCTGAAGTACTGAAATTCCCACCTGAGAAACATATGTGCTCGCTGGGTATCCTGCACCAAGGTTGTATGCAAAAATCAGGGTTTCCCAAAGTCGGTCCTGGGGCCCACCCTGGGTGCACGTTTTGGTTTTTGCTTTAGTACTACACAGCTGATTCCAATAATCAAAGCTTGATGATGAGTTGGTTATTAGAATCAGCTGTCTAGTGCTAGGGCAAAAAACAAAACGTGGACCAGGACCGACATCGGGAAACACTGTGCAATAGGACAACCACACTCTCACCAAGCTCTAAGAAACACATGGTTCTCAGAACGTTATGTGCTCATGTTACGTGTTGGGGTGGCAGGTAGCCTGGCAGGTACTAGCGCTGGGCCACGGTCACACTGAACCCAGTGGCACCCTACTCCCCATCTAGTGCACTAGTCTTGACCAGGGCAAAAAATATGTTGCACTAAATGGGGGAAAAGGGTGCCATTTGGGACATAGGCCAGTATTTGGCCCCTGGCAGCCCCACAGCCATCAATGCTTTCCTGCCCTGCTCTGCACCACCAAGCTCCACCCCATTTCTTAGGATGTCCTGTCAACTCTGGCTCTGAGGGGACAGGACAGGGGGATGAATGAGGGGAGGAAAAGGCTTCATCTAGTCTGCCTAAACTAAGCACAGATTCTCCAGGACCCCAGAGCCAGTACGGTCTTCTTGCTCCTCCAAGCCACAGCTAGCTTCCCAAGCAGGCAGACCAAGAAAGGGACCTTCCCTCACCACCCATCCACCCATCATCTATTGCCAGGCACTCCGCTTCGCAGCACATCAAGATACTGTATGTATGACTGTATTGCTTCCTCCTGTTCTTCACCTCTAGTAGAATTTGCAATGATTTGAGTTTAGACTTGATAGTCTGTGAGTGATATATGAAAAATGTAATTTGTGAATATTCATATTTATTATTTCATTCTCTCATTACACTATACACAAAGTAATTTATTCATGCAGTTTGTTGCTATATTATTATGATTACTAAAGAGGAAAACAGAAGATAAAAAAACATCAAAATGTGCTTATTAAATTACCTAGTATATGCATACCATAGTGTCTGATATTTTCTCAGGTACTGTGCCTTCAAAAAGTATTCTCACCTCTTTACTTTATCCACATTTAGTTGGATTATATTTAGATTTGAGACACACAGTATCCCATAATGCCAAAGTGGAATTGTGTTTTTGGAATCTTTTACAAATAAATAAAAAATGAAAAGCTGAAATATCTTGAGTCAACAAGTATTTAACCCCTTTGTGATGGCAAGCCTAAATAAATTCAGGAGTATACATGTGCTTAACAAATCACATAATAAGTTGCATGGACTCTGTGTGCAGTAATAGTGTTTAACATAATTTTTTTATGACTACCTCATCGCTGTACCCCACACATACAATTATCTGTAAGGTCCCTCAGTTGAGCAGTGAATTTTAAACACAGATTTAACCATAAAGACCAGGGAGGTTTTCCAATGCCTTTCCAAGAAGGGCACCTATTGGTAGATAAAATAAAAAAATAAAAAAGCAGACATTGAATATCCTCTTGAGCATGGTGAAGTTATTAATTACACTTTGGATGGTGTATCAATACACCCATTCACTACAAAGACACAGGCGATCTTCCTAACTCAGTTTCCAGAGAGGAAGGAAACCACTCAGGGATTTCATCATGAGGCCAATGGTGACTTTAAAACAGTTGCAGAGTTTCATAGCTGTGATAGGAGAAAACTGAGGATGGATCAACAACGTTGTAGTTACTCCACAATACTAACCTGATTGATACTGTAGAGTGAAAAGAAGGAAGCTTGTACAGAATTAAAATATTCCAAAACATGCATCCTGTTTTTAACAAGGCACTAAAGTAATACTGCAAAACATGTGGCAAAGCAATTAACTTTTTGTCCTGAATACAAAGTGTTAGGTTTTGGGCAAATCCAATACAACGTATTACTGAGTACCACTCTCCATATTTTCAAYTATAGTTGTGATTGTTAAGGACTGGGATAAAGAATAAACAAAATGGAGCTAAGCGCAGGCAAAATCCGAGAGGAAAACCTGGTTCAGTCTGCCTTCCACCAGATACTGGGAAATTAATTTACCTTTCAGCAGGACAATAACCTAAAACACAAGGACAAATCTACCCTGGAGTTTCTTACCAAGAAGACAGTGAGTGCTCCTGAGTGACCGAGTTTAAAGTTTTAGTATTTCGCTACATCTGCTAAATATCTGTGTGCGACCAATAACATTTGATTTGAGTTGAATCTACTTGAAAATCTATGGCAAGACCGGAAAATGGTTGTCTAGCAGTGATCAACAGCCAATTTGACAGAGCTTGAAGAATTTTGAAAAGAATAATGGTCAGATGTTGCACAACCCAGGAGTGAAGAGCTCTTAGAGACGTACCCAGAAAGACTCACAGCTGTAATCACTGCCAAAGGTCATTCTACAAAGTATTGACACAGCTGTGTAAATACTTATGTAAATGAGATATTTCTGTATTTCATTTTCAAAGAATTTGCAAACATATCTAAAAACATGTTTTCACTTTGTCATGATGGGATATTGTGTGTAGATGGGTGATAATTAAGGCTGTAACACGACAAAATATCTAATAAGTCAAGGAGTATGAATACTTTCGGAAGGCACTGTAGATTTAAAAATGATTTATGACAATTCTATGGCGAGAAATGCTCCTCACATCTCATCTTTGTAGGCTACATTAGCAAACTCATAAACAAGCCAGAAATCCATGTTTGAACAATCCACGTCCTCCACTGCTTACGTTATGTAACGTCTGAATATAAACTGATTAGCCCAATACTAAACTCCTAACACAGCTAACAATTTCCTCTGCATTCAACAGACCATGAACGAACACGACTTCCACAACTCCTCGTTTAATTTCTTCAATGGCACGCCCTGGTTCGTCTACGAGTGCACCATCAATCTGGATAAGGACTATCGGCGGATCGCCCTGTTCCTGCTCTACCTGCTGCTGTTCATGGTGGGGTTGGCTGAGAACACCCTGGTGGTGTGGGTCAACTGGCGCAGGCGCCACTCGGCCAACGGCGTCTTGTTCTGTGTCATCAACGTGAGCCTGTCGGACCTGATGGTGGTTCTGATGATGCCCTTCTACATGCTGGAGGTGACCATGGACAAGGTGTGGCTGTGGGGGCGCTTCCTGTGTAAAGTCACCCACCTCATCTACACAGTCAACTTCTACAGCAGCTCCTTCTTCCTGGCCTTCATGACCCTGGAGCGCTACCTGTCCCTGTCCAGGCCCTCGTCTCCCGCCTGCTTCCCTGTGGCCAGGCGTCGCCGCTGGCTGCTCTGTGGTGGTCTCTGGCTCTTCTCCCTGTTCCTGGCTCTGCTGGAGAACTTCCACGTGGACCTGCTGGAGTGGGARGAGCCCGGCTGCTACATGGTGCCAGACTACGTCGAGTGGTTCGTCTCCATATCCTTCCTCTGCCTCATCTTCCAGTTCCTGGTCCCGGTCTCCGTCATCGTCACCTGTAACGTGCTGATCGCCCGGGCGGTGCGCTCCGCTCCAGACGTGCAGGGAAGACGGGATGTGTGGCTGGTGCATGTGTACTCCCTTGTGTTTGTCCTCTGCTGGCTGCCGTACCACATGGTCATGTTCCTGATAATGGTGGATGATCTGGACCCTCACGTGTTCAGCTGCAACACAGTGGAGGTGCTCTACTTCTCCTTCAGTGTGGTCCAGTGCCTGTCCCTCTTCCATTGCATCGCCAACCCAGTCCTCTACAACTTTCTCAGCAAGAGCTTCCGCAACAACCTGATCAATGCTGTGGTCCACTATACACCCAGGGAGGACCCAGGAGGGTTYAATCCCCAAGAAACTGCACCCAAAGCAGGAGGACCAGACACAGGGAAGAAGGAACGCAAGCTTAGCAACATGAGTACCAGCCATTCTGACGTTGCTGCCTCGTAGAAAAAGGAASCATCACAGTGTCACATTGAGACTTAACTAGCCATCATCACTGAAGGACAATGGAGGAAAGAAAAAAAATCACTTCAGACCTGTTACTGAAGCGTGTGCTGCTTTCACAGGCTAAAAGACAGGGCACAAGACAAGAAGCCTCCTAACAGTCTCTGCTGTTTATGACTTGAGTCCAGATTGTCCACCCTACTTCCAAAGGTTGCACTTGCACACTCCCTGTCATGGATTTTTAAGCATTTGATTAGTGTAAGCATTGCCTGGAGGGAGTTTCCATCATTGTTAAATCCAAGACAGGGAGTGTGCAAGTGCGCACTTTTGGAGAAGTGTGGAGATAGGGATGTAGCCTTGGTCACTAAGCAATAGTCATGAAAATTATAGGCTGACAAACACTCAGTGTCCCTCTCATAATCTGTCTCCCATTTTTCTCATCATCCCGTTTTTCAGCCCATCAATGTTGTAAACAGAGGAAGGAAACATTTACAGATTTCTTTCCATCTTTAAACTCCCACAGGAACTTATGGCACCAATGTRTAGGAACTTCTGGAGGACAGAATTGCAGTCATTACGTCACAGGGTGAAGAGGAATGCTTCCTCGCAAACAAACATTTTCCTCTGTGCAACACAGATAAGACTGATCCTTATAACTACTGAGTATAAAAAACTTGTAAAAATGTTGAACTGTAACGGATAAATATTAAACAATTTTGATTATATACACATCTTAATTTCCACACAGTAACATCCATATTTAACAAATGTTATGATTGTATTTAACTATATATTTTTAAAGCTACTGAATTTGTAAATGTGTTGGATGCTGAATGATGTCACCCGTTACATTCAATAAAAGTATTTCAAACAGAATGATTGTGTATTATAAAAGTCAACAGCTTGTCCTTTTGATGACTGCTCAATAGGGACAACACTATGAACATCTCATAGTATTTCTATATGGGTTGGTATCCTGCTATCCCAAAGGAGATTCTCCACTGAGCTTGCTCTTTAGTCCAGGACTGGGCTTAATCTGTGTCTGGGAAACTGCCCCCAAATGGAATAACTTTTTATTGTGTGGTAATAAATACACAAAATCCTCATTCTTTTAGTTGAATACTGGCCTGTGTTTGCTTTCACTGGGAAGTCCGGTGGGAAATTTCCATTGGTTTAATGATGTTGACATGATGATCAGTGGAGGGAGGAAAGACATAGGTTTCACTCCGCATATGGCACAATGGGAGGAAGCAGCCTACCTAGAGCAGAACAGGGTTCCAGTTTCAAAGGTCACCTATCCCTGAATCAGGAACTAGATAAACGCTTTCAATTGTGCATAACTGCATTTGCATCATTAAAATGTGATGACGAATGTAGTATTCTGTGGCAGTGGAGATCATAACATATTAAATGCAATGAAGAAAAATCAAGCCTAGGTCTAAAAGTTACAAGATAATYGGATTCTCAAAACATTTTTCTGTTTACTTTATTCTTTACAGAACTAGAAACTACACTGAACACAAATATAAATGCAATATACAACAATGTCAAAGATTTTACAGAGTAACAGTTCATATAAGGAAATCAATCAAATTAAATAAATTCATTAGACCCTAATCTATGGATTTCACATGACTGGGAATACAGACATGCYTCTGTTGTTCATAGATACCTTTAAAATAAAAGGTAGGCCCGTGGATCAGAAAACCAGTCAGTATCTGGTGTGACTACCGTTTGCCTCATGCAGCACAACACATCTTCTTCACATAGAGTTGATCAGGCTGCTGTTTGTGGCCTGTGGAATGTTGTCCCACTCCTCTTCAATGGCTGTGCGAAGTTGCTGGATATTGGCGGGAACTGGAACACGCTGTTGTACACATCGATCCAGAGCATCCCAAACATGCTCAATGGGTGACATGTAAATGAGCATGCTGAAACATGAGGTGATGGCGGCGGATGAATGGCACGACAATGGGCCTCAGGATCTCATTACAGTATCTCTGTGCATTCAAAATGCCATCGATAAAATGCAATTGTGTTCGTTATCCGTAGCTTATGCCTGCACATATCATAACCCCACCGGCACCATGGGGCACTCTGTTCACACCGTGAACAGAATGGCCATCGAAGGTGATCATTTGTCCACTGAAGTCGGTTATGACGCCAATCTGCAGTCAGGTCAAGTCCCTGGTGAGGATGACGAGCACGCAGATGAGCTTCTCTGAGACAGTTTCTGACAGTTTGTGCAGACATTCTTCGGTTGTGCAAACCCACAGTTCCATCAGCTGTCCGGGTGGCTGGTCTCAGACGATCCCGCAGGGGAAGAAGCCAGATGTGGAGATTCTGGGCTGGCGTATTTACACGTAGTCTGCGGTTCTGAGGCCGATTGGACATACTGCCAAATTCTCTAAAACGATGTTGGACGCAGTTTATGGTAGCGAAATGAACATTAAATTCTATGGCAACAGCTCTACTGGACATTCCTGCAGTCAGCATGCCAATTGCACACTCCCTCAAAACTTGAGACATCTGTGGCATTGTGTTGTGTGACAAAAATGCACATATTAGAGTGGCCTTTTATTGTCCCCAACAAGGTGCAGCTGTGTAATGATCATGCTGTTTAATCAGCTTCTTGATATGCCACACCTGTCAGTTGGACAGATGATCTTGGCAAAAGAGAAATGCTCACCAACAGGGATGTAAACAYATTTGTGCACAAAATCTGATAGAAATAAGCTTTTGTGAGTATGGAACATTTCTGGGAACTTTTATTTCATGGGACCAATACTTTACATGTTGCATTTATATTTTTGTTCAGTGTAGATATTGTTAAACTGTTCATAGTTTGCACTAAAAAAGTACATACAAATTACAATTAAAAAACAGCATTAATAGAATAAAACATTTCATAATGAGGTAAGACACCAAATAGAACACAAACACGAGTTAAGTTTAAATATCAAATCCAAAGTATGCAAGTCTACAGAGCATAATGTAGTGCTTTTGAAATGCTGAGACATGGCACAACACACATGATTTCATGTGAATTTGAAACCGCTTGTGTGACTTAATGGCACTGTGTAGTTGGAAACCACTGTTTGTTTGTTCATATCATCTGATCACTAATACATACAGTCTACATGAACCACAGTATCATGTTTGCATTATAAATAGTCTATCACTAAAGAAGTCAAATGTTTGGAGGAAAACATACCTAAATGGTTTCCAAGGGAACTGATACAGTAAGGCCTCATTCATCGGTTGCAAAGTACAGTATGACTGGTCAGGTACACTTAATGGTCCAATGCAGCCGTTTTTATCTCAATATCAAATCATTTCTGGGTAACAATGAAGTAACTCACTGGGATTCTTTTCAATTAAAATGGTCAAAAATAAACTAAAATAGCTTCTTAGCAAAGAACAATTTCGCAAGCAATAACTTTGCTAGGACTGTCTGAGGGGAACACTGAAAAGTAGCAGTAATTGGCAGAGAGGTTTGGAACTTTTTCTTATTGGTCTATTAAGTAATTTACCGTCTGGTGATGTCACCAGGCAGGCAAAAACTCCACCCCACTAAAATAGGCTGGAATTTCAGGTCGTCTTTTCACAAACATAATTGTCCCAATTTCACAGTATTATTCCAACCACATGATGTGGAAATATATATAAAACACAGGGAAATCACGTTTTTGACTGCACTGGGCCTTTAACGCTTGGTGCACAGTGGTAAATATGGTGTTTCCCTCAGACAGACACAGACGGTCCATCACGTGTTTCATATATAAATGAATACATGGAACATGGTGCTTAACTGACAGAAAAACAACACTGTTTGACAGGAAAATGTTTGACTGCAATTTAGGAAAAGACAGCTTGCAAACAGTAACAAGTCCTTCCATAGACAACAGTGCATACACTGCCATCGAGTGGCTAAACTACTTCCAAGGAAGAAGATGATGTCTTTTACGCTATGCTACAAAACAGGTCTCTTCCATCCAAAACACCATCTCAAACACAGACATAAAACAAGTTAAATGCATTCTACAAGTCTATAGATATGGCCCACAACCACAGAGAGAGAGACAGAGACAGAGAGAGAGAGAGAGAGACGCATGACAGACAAGCTCAAAGACAAAAAAAAGACGTGGGAGTAGCTGATCAGGTGTCCAGGGCGGGGAGGGGTTCTTTGGAGTGGTCATTGTACATGAAGGTCTGCTCTATGTTGAAGTCTGGAGGCAGGTGGTCCTTGTGGATCTCCATGTGGGAGGACACCAGCTTGAGCGTGGAGAAATACAGGCCGCAGACGGTGCAGCGGTACATGAGCGCACCAGCGTGGGTCTTCAGGTGGCAGATCATGGTGGAGCGGCCTCGGAAGAACCTCAGGCACACCTTGCACTGGTACGGCTTCTCCCCAGTGTGGATGCGCAGGTGGTAGGTGAACTCGCCAGAGTGGGCGAAGCGTTTGCCGCAGAAGCGGCAGCGGTACCATTTCCCCCGGGGCGTGGCGGCGCCCATGGCCGACCCACTAATGCTAGAGGAGTTCCCATTGGACAGGAGGCCTGCGGAGAAGCCAGATGCCACAGCCCCCTGAAGCAGCTTGTCTGAGAGGCGGAAGGAGCCCATCCCCAGGTCGAAGCCCATGTTGCCAAGCTTCCCCAGGCTGCCAGCCTCCAGGGGGGAGGAGCAGCAGGAGTACTCCAGCTGGTCAGCCTTACGTTTCCCTGTCCACCCCTGACTGCCCTGGCCCTGCCCCTGGGGCTGGGTCTCGTTGGTGTGAAAACTCAGGTGGTACTGGAAGGCTGTGCCAGAGCGGAAGGTCTCTGGGCATAAGAAGCAACGCAGCTCCTCCTCTCCCTCTGCCCCGGCTGCTTTATGAGCCCTCATGGCCTCTCTGTCAGTTTCTGCCTCCTCGGCATGCAGGGCCATGTGTCTGTCCAGCAGAGGGCGATCCAGGAAGCCGCAGGCGCAGAGCGGGCAGGAGTAGACTGGCAGGGAGAGGTGGGTGAGGGCGTGCCACAGCAGGGCACACAGGGAYGGCTGGGGTAACAGGCACACACCACAGCTCAGTGACTGGATAGACACGTGACTCAGCAGGTGATCCCTGATGACCTGGTTGCAGGAGAGACAATACGATATGTCAACAATACAAGGAGGGATAACACACGTCTTCAAGTGTCTTAGCCAATACAATGCAATAGGTGTACTCTTGAGTTCAGTGGATTTGTTTGAGCTATGTCAGTCTCTATATTTTGCATTAGCCAAAACACATGCCAAATCACCCAGGAAAAATTAAGCAAATCAAACCACACTGACCGGGAAATCCTTGGTGAGGGTTTTGTTACAGACGGCACACTGCAACTCCCCATTGTGCCCCTGGGTGGCGTTGTGGAGCTGACTGGGGAGGGTGTACTGAGCAGCCGCCTGGCGTCTGTGGCGTACCAGCTTGGCCTGGCTGCAGAACTGGAGATGACACATGTCACAGGAGAACACCACATGGGACAGGGCGTGGGTGATGCTGGCCCCGCGGTCCCCGGGGAAAGATGCCCCACACACTCTGCAGGTCCCTGTCTCAGTGAGATGGGTCTCCGCGTGGGCCCTCAGGGCAGCAGACTCTGTTAACAGTTCCATCCCACAGGCTTTACACGCCACCATACCCGACATCTGGCCAGGCTTCACTCCCTCTCTGCTAACCACTGCTCCATTCTCCACACACACAAAGTCATCTTCATCGTCCTCCTCATCTTCTTCCTCCTCCATGTAATTCTCGTCATCGCTCAGCTCAATGACATCTTCAGCCAGGGGTCTCCACTGGTCCCCTCCTCCGTCAGTCCCTTCATCTCCCTGCAGCTGTTCTCTCTTTTCCTCATTATCTTCTTCATTCTCCTCCCCTTCGAAGATGACCCCTTTGTGGCCAGAGCTAAGCCCACCCACCCCCCCCAACTGCAGACTGTCCAGGGGGTCTCCAAAGGAGGAGGGGGCACAGGGAGCCTCCACCCCACAGACCACCCTTCCCAGCTGGGCTGACGAGTCAGGGAAGGAGCAGGCGTCAGACACACATGGAGTTGGAGAACCAGCTCTACTCCCACTAGCTACCATCTGTTCCTCCTCACTGTTACCAACCCTGTCTCCCATCACCACCTCCACGCCCTCCTCAGTCTTCAGCTGCAAGGGAAGGAGAAGTCCTGGGGTGGCCCCAACAGCTACAGTGGAGAGACTACCTACTGAACTCTGCTGATCTCCAGCCAGCTGTAGCTGTTTGTCTTCGGCCATCTGTCCATAGCCCATCTGTCCATAGCCCATCTGTCCATAGCCCAGGTGAGACTGCTCATCCTCTGCTTTGAGAGGCAGGCACAGAGTGGCTGTGTGTCCACCACCCCGGCCCAGCCTGGCCACCTTGCTGCCCTGGGGGAGAGGGAGAGGTGATGGTGCTGCCGCCGGGGTAGGAGCAGCTGAGGGACCAGCAGATGACGACAGAGAGGAACAAGATGCTGCAGACGACGAGCACATTGATGACCCAGCTGCAGCAGCAACCATGTCAGGGTCCAGGTCTCCATCCGCCACACAGTCTGCAGACCCTGAGCCCAGCTGCTGCAGGTCAGGGAAGTTAGTGTGACAGGCTCTCACCAGCTCTCTCACCCCCAGCCTCTCTGCCAGCTCATACAGCACCCCTACATCTATCAGGTCTGTGAAGATCTCTCCGGTGTAGATGAACGTCAGCACCTTCTCAAAGTTGGCCGGGGACACAAAGTCCAGAGAGTACGTTGTTGTAGCTCCGGCTCCAGAGGTTCCGATCTGTTTCCCCCTACCTGAGAACAGGCTGCGGAAGTGTGTCCCAGCGCAGGCGAGCACCGCACGGTGCACTGTGAAGAAGCGGCTCCCCACCTGAAGGATGACATCACAGAAGAGGCGGGAGAGACGGCAGTGATTGAGCTCGGTGAGGAGGCCGGCGGCATGGCCTGAGCCCTGCAGCCGTATCCTCATTCCTCCCTGGCAGTGTCACTCACAGCCTAGAGCCCAACCATGAGAAGATACAAGGGGAAACCATCAGCATCATTGTCAGTGGTGAAAAGTAAAAAAGTAAGTAAAAATTAAGTAAAAATACTTAAGTAGTTTTGGGGGGTATACGTACTTTACTATTTACATTTTTGACAACTTTTACTTCACTACATTCCAAAAGAAAATACTTTTTCCTTCATACATTTTCCCTGACACCCAAAAGTACTTCTTACATTCTGAATGCTTAGCGGGACATAAAATGGTCAAATTCACAAGAGAACAACCCTGGTCATCCCTACTGCCTCTTATCTGGCAGACTTACTAAACACAAATGCTTAATTAAATTTTTTGAAAACAAGAAAATTGTGCCACCTGGTTTGCTTAATATAAGGAATTTTCATAATACTTTTGATACTTAAGTATATTTCAGTTATTACATTTACTTTTGATACTTAAGTATATTTAAAACCAAATACTTTGACTTTCACTCTAGTACTATTTTACTGGGTGACTTTCACTTTTACTTGTCATTTTCTATTACGTATCTTTACTTTTACTCACGTATGACAATTGGGTACTTTTTCCACCACTGGTCATTGCCTAACTCATTCTGCAACAATACCTGGACTAATAATAAACACTTTCTTTGTGCAACGTCCAATAATAAGAGCCAATGAGTGATCGATTTGTTAGATTTGCAAAGGTGGAGTGCAGCTTTGTCGCGCACGTGCTCGTAAACCAACTATTTAATAGTTATTTAACTAACAGGCAATTATTAGAGATCGAATACATCAGAAACACCAACTGGTAAAAACTGAGGAAACGTTTAACCTTTTAAGTTTCACTGAATGCTAGTTTGCTAACGTTAGCTATAGCCCAGCAAGGTAGCTAGCTGCACGTCACAGTTTTCTACCAAATGCAAACCTATCAACACCTTTCTACAAAGATGGATAACGCCGCTCATATGGCAAATAAAGTTATGTTTATAACCAATAGAAGGTAGTATTTTCGACCATTTAGCTAACGTTTTCGCTAGCTTAATGCCAGTAGTCGCACAACAATGACGTAAATAAAAGAAGGCCCCCAAACAGGAAGAGGACAAGCGAGAAAAATAAAACGAGAGGTTTTACTCTGTTTCCACTAGATAGCACAGCCACAAAGTCAAATTATATCCTAAAAATGAATGAAAACCAAAATTATATTTTTGGCCTTTAGGCATAAATTAAGCAGTGTGGTTGAGATTAGGGCTAAAGTTTTGGTTAGGTTTAAAATCACATTTTAAGAAGATAAATTGTAGAAACAACAAGGCTATATACATGGGTCTGGGGAGTTTCCTGGCCATGGACCCAAAATATCGATGTTTTGTTCCCCGAGCCACTTAGTTATCACTTTTGCATTATGGCAAGGTGCTCCATCATGCTGGAAAAGGCATTGTTCGTCACCAAACTGTTCCTGGATGGTTGGGAGAAGTTGCTCTCGGAGGTTGTTTTGGTACCATTCTTTATTCATGGCTGTGTTCTTAGGCAAAATTGTGAGTAAGCCCACTCTCTTGGCTGAGATGCAAACCCACACATGAATGGTCTCAGGATGCTTTACTGTTGGCATGACACAGGACTGATGGTAGTGCTCACCTTGTCTTCTCCGGACAAGCTTTTTTCCAGATGCCCCAAACAATCGGAAAGGGGATTCATCAGAGAAAATGACTTTACCCCAGTCCTCAGCAGTCCAATCCCTGTACCTTTTGCAGAATATCAATGTGTCCCTGATGTTTTTCCTGGAGAGAAGTGGCTTCTTTGCTGCCCTTCTTGACACCAGGCCATCCTCCAAAAGTCTTCGCCTCACTGTGCGTGCCTATGCACTCACACCTGCCTGCTGCCATTCCTGAGCAAACTCTGTACTGGTGGTGCTCCGATCCCGCAGCTGAATCAACTTTAGGAGACGGTCCTGGCGCTTGCTGGACTTTCATGGGCGCCCTGAAGCCTTCTTCACAACAATTGAACTGCTCTCCTTGAAGTTCTTGATGATCTGATAAATGGTTGATTTAGGTGCAATCTTACTGGCAGCAATATCCTTGCCATATCACAAAAATGACATCAATTCTCAATTGTGATAAATTATTAGATACAAATGTAAAATGTATGTAAACTTCCTCCAAAAGAACCATTCTATAGGTTACATTTCGTAAAAATCCCCAAAATCATTGTGCAAAGCAATGATGACGGCACGTGTTTCCTTGCAGGTAACCATGGTTGACAGAGGAAGAACAATGATTCCAAGCACCACCCTCATTTTGAAGCTTCCAGTCTGTTATTCAAACTCAATCAGCATGACAGAGTGATCTCCTGCCTTGTCCTCGTCAACACTACCACCTGTGTTAACGAGAGAATCACTGACATGATGTCAGCTGGTCCTTTTGTGGCAGGACTGAAATGCAGTGGAAATGTTTTMGGGGGATTCAGTTCATTTGCATGGCAAAGGGGGACTTTGCAATTAATTGCAATTCATCTGATCACTCTTCATAACATTCTGGAGTATATGCAAATTGACATCATACAAACTGAGGCAGCAGACTTTGTGAAAATGTATATTTGTGTAATTCTCAAAACCTTTGGCCACGACTGTAGATTTGAATGTGTGCATTTATACACCCGAATTAAAASCACCCCCACCCCCAAACTACTTCCCATGGTTCTAGGTGAAGTTATAAGAAATYAAGGTGGGGTGGAGGTGTGTACAGATCAGACGTATTCTGACCTTCATTTCATTCCCTCATAATTTCACCACCTTTATGCGAGAGAAAAGCATGGATACGGTCGCGAGAACCTGCTGGTTCCAAGTGGGAAAAGCATCTATTTTATTTTTTCCGATATAAATAACAGCAGTATTCTCCATGCACTGTAATTTATAAATGCATAAGAGCTATTGATAAGAGCTAGGTAAATGAGTAAGCCGTTTGGAGAAGGAGATTGTAAATACACATAGCATATGTTTTCCCTATGATCCCTGGAGACAAATGTTAAACCAGCCATATGAAAGCAAACTGAAAATCATATCAACATGACATGTATTACTGTCCCTTTTCCACAGTGAAATAGGCTATAAATAGCTGTGCAATTGTTCAGAATTGTAATTTTGTGCCTTCATAATTTGATGAATTAGCTTTAAAATGTTTTCTCCATTTCATTTAGCAATTTGTATCATGTTTAACATGTGCCACGATCGGGATCCACCGTCAGTAATACCCACATACATTTATAACTGTCACTTTCAAATTGTCACTTTCAAATTGTAGCTTACATTTTGCATCATTCCATTCCGTTGACCTTTCTTTTATGTGCCACATCCATGTAAATTCTTCCTGAGGATCACTAGCATTAGTGGGTCATATTAGCCTAACGTTGTGCAGTAATTTAACCACACGTAGAAGGTTAAACCTGAAGCCTGGAGCACGGTTCACGACAACTGGACCGTTGTCAAACAGTTCCATGATGTTAGAATTAGGGTAGATTTACAGGATTATTGTTCAACCCCTATTGTTTGAACTTTAATATAACAGCTTTCACGATTAATCAAACCACTGTATATCATGGCACAAGACGAGACCCAGATGCAGACACAGGAGGCAGATGGTTGGAATCTTACTGTTTATTAATCCAAAAGGAGTAGGCAAGAGAATGGTCGTGGACAGGCAAAAGGTCAAAACCAGATCAGAGTCCAGGAGGTACAGAGTGGTCAAGGCAGGCAGAAAGGTCAGGCAGGCGGGTACAGAGTTCAGAAATAGGCAAGGGTCAAAACCGGGAGGACTAGAAAAAGGAGAATAGCAAAAAGCAGGAGAACGGGAAAACTGCTGGAAAACATACAAAACGACCTGGCACAGAGAGACAGCAAACACAATACACTGGGGAAAATAAGCGACACCTGGAGGGTGTGGAGACAATCACAGGGACAGGTGAAACAGATCAGGGCGTGACACTGTATTCTTAATTCATCAACATATTTCATGAGTAAAGGCTATCCAAACCTGTTTTTTATCGTTCATACATATTTTCCCAACCCGAAATCAACATGGTCTATAAACATTTCCTATTATTCTGTACATAAATCCGAGACACTTCATTTCGTATGATATGTTACATTTCGTATGGTATGTATTCATTTGTGGAAGTCCATCACCCATTTCATGTGATATGTTATGAATTACAATTTGTATGTTATGTTACGAATTTACGAAAATGTATAATATGTTATGAATTTGCAAAACGTACAATATGTTACGAATATGCAAAAAATGTGATATGTTACAAATTCTAGCTAGGTGGCTAACGTTAGCTAGGCTAGGGGTTAAGGTTAGGGTTAAGTCTTTAGGAGTTAGGTTAAAGTTAGGGAAAGGTTAGCTAACGGGCTAAGTAGATGCAAAGTAGCTTAAAAGTTATTTTGTTTTTGTCTTAAGTAACCATCTCTCTTATGTAACCATACCAACATAACATATCATACTAATTTCAGTATCTCGCATTTACATTTACTATGTTACGTCTAGTCTACGAGACCAGGCTGCAAATAAATTGACAGAAATGATATTGTCCAGCAAGTGGGAGGGTTTTCAGCAGCAGTGGCATGTATTCATGGATTCCAAGGGAAGCCAGGCTTCCCCAAAAACTTTACTAAGAAAAAAAGAAAAAAGCATAAAATAATTCATCTTTCGTCTCTTTGTGTTTCTTAATTGTCCTTTGAATTCTCAAGAGGCTGAATGTATCTCACTGGAGAAAGCATCTGAGCGAGCGAAACATCACCCCTCTGTCTCTGTATGTTTAGCCTATCTATCTGATGCTGTCTGGTCAAAAAGAGTATGATATTGTTGCCGCCTGCATCATTAAATATAAGGGAAGCAAGCGAGGATTTGGACTCCCCTGATAACATTTATACAATAATAGCCAATTAGCGTTGAGCTAAACTGAGTGAGCTCAACTGTGAATGGTCCTGGCTCACCCCCAAAAAATATATATATTTTTTAAATCGCAGCACCTCCAACCTCAAACTACTTCCCACAGTTCTGGTTCTGGGTGGAGTTCTAAGAAATGAAGGTGTGGTGGAGGTGTGTACAGATAAGACGTATTCACACAAAAAAAGTGTCAAGGGAAACCTGTTTGGATTTGGCTTCACACCAATCAAGCCAAACATCATTGACAGAATTTTTTTTGAATTGTTGCGTTGTTGTCCTCTGGTGGCTAGCTAGTTAGCTAAAATGGGCCATTTTCTAAATTAGCCATGGACAGAGATAGGGATTTGGACTTAATTCTCCATACTGGCCAATGATTTAATGAAAATTCTGATCTAATCATAAATTCAAATATTGTGTATCTGGCCTGAGAGGATGGAAGATCAATGTGTAGCTAGGTGTAGTAGTAGGATAATGTTAACTAGATGGCTAATCATTGCCCATGAAAGGAAGTAAGGCCAGCGAGCAATAGTTTTAGCCAGGTAGCATAGGACAACAAAAACTAAAAGCTTATACATTTTGAATCACACCATACCTTCTCCACTATGCAATCTGGTTTCAGAGCTGGTCATGGGTGCACCTCAGCCACGCTCAAGGTCCTAAACGATATCTTAACCGCCATCGATAAGAAACGATACTGTGCAGCCGTATTCATTGACCTGGCCAAGGTTTCGACTCTGTCAATRACCACATCCTCATCGGCAGACTCGATAGCCTTGGTTTCTCAAATGATTGCCTCGCCTGGTTCACCAACTACTTCTCTGATAGAGTTCAGTGTGTCAAATCGGAGGGCCTGTTGTCCGGGCCTCTGGCAGTCTCTATGGGGTGCTACAGGGTTAAATTCTTGGACCGACTCTCTTCTCTGTATACATCAATGATGTCGCTCTTGCTGCTGGTGAGTCTCTGATCCACCTCTACGCAGACGACACCATTCTGTATACTTCTGGCCCTTCTTTGAACACTGTGTTAACAACCCTCCAGACGAGCTTCAATGCCATACAACTCTCCTTCCGTGGCCTCCAATTGCTCTTAAATACAAGTAAAACTAAATGCATGCTCTTCAACCGATCGCTGCCTGCACCTGCCCGCCCCTCCAACATCACTACTCTGGATGGTTCTGACTTAGAATATGTGGACAACTACAAATACCTAGGTGTCTGGTTAGACTGTAAACTCTCCTTCCAGACTCACATCAAACATCTCCAATCCAAAGTTAAATCTAGAATTGGCTTCCTATTTCGCAACAAAGCATCCTTCACTCATGCTTCCAAACATACCCTTGTAAAACTGACCATCCTACCGATCCTCGACTTCGGTGATGTCATTTACAAAATAGCCTCCAATACCCTACTCAATAAATTGGATGCAGTCTATCACAGTGCCATCCGTTTTGTCACCAAAGCCCCATATACTACCCACCACACCAGCCACTCTCGTTGGCTGGCCCTCGCTTCATACTCGTCGCCAAACCCACTGGCTCCAGGTCATCTACAAGACCCTGCTAGGTAAAGTCCCCCCTTATCTCAGCTCACTGGTCACCATAGCAGCACCCACCTGTAGCACGCGCTCCAGCAGGTATATCTCTCTGGTCACCCCCAAAACCAATTCTTCCTTTGGCCGCCTCTCCTTCCAGTTCTCTGCTGCCAATGACTGGAACGAACTACAAAAATCTCTGAAACTGGAAACACTTATCTCCCTCACTAGCTTTAAGCACCAGCTGTCAGAGCAGCTCACAGATTACTGCACCTGTACATAGCTCATCTATAATTTAGCCCAAACAACTACCTCTCTCCCTACTGTATTTATTTATTTTGCTCCTTTGCACCCCATTATTTCTATCTCTACTTTGCACATTCTTCCACTGCAAATCTACCATTCCAGTGTTTTACTTGCTATATTGTATTTACTTCGCCACCATGGCCTTTTTTTTGCCTTTACCTCCCTTATCTCACCTCATTTGCTCACATTGTATATAGACTTATTTTTCTACTGTATTATTGACTGTATGTTTGTTTTACTCCATGTGTAACTCTGTGTTGTTGTATGTGTCGAACTGCTTTGCTTTATCTTGGCCAGGTCGCAATTGTAAATGAGAACTTGTTCTCAACTTGCCTACCTGGTTAAATAAAGGTGAAATAAATAAAAAWAAWWWTTTAAATACTACTGTTTGTTACATGCAATATGTTTTGTGTACTCCACCGGACAGAGGTTGCTCTCCGGTTTTGTGATGAAACTAATGTGTGGTTGAATTTATTCTGCCACAGTGTCTTCTTATTGTCTCGGCCTTAGGCCTATATATCATGGGGGTAAGGCATATGAGATAACCGGTTATACTGTTACTGTTTAGCTGTTGAATTACATGTATTCAGCACACAAGGGAAGCCTGTTCTGCACCTGCACAAGGTAAGTTTGAATATCAACTACTGAGAAGTGCATAGGAAAGACGCTCGTAAACAACCCAGCGTCATTTCCTAAGTCAGAATCAAGCCCTTATAGCGTGCGGGACTCCATTTTAAAGTAGTTCTTTTTCTTCTTCTTCATTGGCTGATTGCTCCCAACTAATAGGAATCTCCATCCAGTTGACTACTTTAAAATGGAGATTGCCTCAATGGTGCTGCCCATGCTGTCACAGATGCGATAATCGCACACATACAAAGTCCTTTGTCTATGTCTATGGCCTGTTGTTCACACACGTATCTGCCCTCTCATTGGCTAAAATGGTCCCACCTGATCTCACCTCATCCTGCCTGCCTTCCATCTTTGAGGACATGTATTTCCATTGTTAGAGCGGTCACTTGACAATGTTGTCAATATAATAGACCGTCTTTGATGCCTAAGAYGCTGCTTGAATGCCAACGATTTGGCAGTAACTCCACCCAGCGGTCGGATGACAGTGGTACACAGGAACCAGAGGGCCACACAAAGTCATTTTATTCAGTTTACTTACACAGCTCATAAAAGTTTCAAATTGAAACAGAGACAAACAGGGATGACAAATAGATACATTGTAACAAATAGAAAATAAAAGTCAGATAAAAGTACTCTGAAAATCATATAGAAACAAATGCAGTCCATTTTTTGAATTGTAAGTTTTACCCTGCATGCTTACAAACAATTCCTATGTGTTCCTACAGGCTTACATACGTACAATATATATTACAAAGACATTGTATGGATTATACATCAGCATTATTTCTCAATATTTTAAAACAAAGGCAAAATGTATAATCTAATTAGATATAAATAGTTTATTACAGAGTTAACCCACCTATTTTCTAATTTGTTTCAATTATTGTAAACAGACAACATTCACAATTTCAGCAATACATTTGCCTTCAATAAATGGAATGAATATTGCTTCTTAGATGTTTGATATGTTGTCTTTCTGTGCTTTACTTTTGTATGAGGAGTACTTTATTTATATTATTGTTGCCTTCCTCACTTTCAACACTACTAGTGCTTAAACGAAATGTCGTTTTTTTTTTTTTTTTAAACAACTAATTAACCGACATTGGTTCAATTGTTTGAATTTCATTTCGTTTTTTTTTTTTTTGACCCCACTGCACACATTATACAATTTGTCTGGAGCTAAATCAGATCCCGCCTGAACTGTGCGATGTAGTAGGGACTTGTAGTTTACAACAGGCCAATATTCTATATAGTTTTGCGCATAAACGTAATACTTAACTACATTAACCACAATCCATTGCGCATCTACTTGCATGGACTGTTTCTTTTAGGCCTGCTAGGGAAGAGAGAAGAATGCTCGATCGTGAGGTGAGAACAGCTATTGCTTCATGGAGGTATCTACCTGAAATTACATGATCTAAGATTATATGCCTTATTTACTTTGAAGAACTAAAAAATTGTAAATGTGTCAGACAGCATTGGCAGCAGCTCTATAGAGATGAGATGATGACTTGGAATGAAATAATTGTCATCAAATAAAACAAATTTTATTTTATTAAAGTAAAGTAAAGTGAATAAATGATGGTTAATAAGTAGTAAGCAGTAATGGGAAGTCACTGCCATCATGGGACTTTTATTAATTGTTTTATTTTGTGTTGTTACAGTTTTCGACCCACATAATGCATAGTGCATTTAATGTAAAAAAAATAATAATCGAAATCGCAAACCGTGTTTTTTTATTTTTATAATTAAACCCGAAACGACCTCAAAAAGCACTAATCGCTCATCATTAAACACTACATCCATAGTTATTTGCTTTTTTTCACCAGCCCTTGTATGTTTGCTACCATGGCCTCTTAAAGCTACGAAACCCTTCTCCTGGAATTGGTACGACCCAGGCTGCTGAGGCTGGCAGTGCTAGATCTACGGGAGAGACCAAGCGTGGGTCCAGTGGGGGAGACGGGTGAGACCTCGTTAGGACAGCCATGTTGCAGCAGGATGTCAGCACACTCTTTGCTCCCAGTCTTTCTGGCCATGGTCAGGGCTGTCTGGCCCTGGGGATCCCTGGCCTTCACATCACTTCCATACTGCAAGGAGAGAGAGATTGAACAATTCACCATTTACATTCTGTATAAAATGACCAAAAAGTATAATCATTGAGAATGTGGTGAATTAATGAATACCTTATGTTCATTTGAAGTCACTTGACTTGGGCAAAAGGCTAACAAAGTGCTTCCAGTGCTTGGGAAAGATAGGAAATCATTTGTCCAGACCAGGGGCTTACCCAGACTAGCAGCTGTGTCATGACCACATCCCCCAGCTGACAGGCAGCGTGCAGGGCAGTGTGAGGCTGTGTCTGTGAGGGTGCTCCTCCAGTGGACAGGGCAGTGTTGATCTGGTCCTTGTTGCTGTGGGCCAGGAGTAGTAGGAGCCTGGGCAAGTCCCTTTCTGTCACCGCTGACAGCAGACACACAGACATAGCAGTGTCCCCTGGGCCTGTGGAGCTTGGAGCAGGCAGGGGTGCCACAAACACCCGTTGCTCGTATTTGGCACGGATCCATGATTCTCTCTCCTCCCTGTGAGAGAGACCCGAACATACAGATGAGTGACCATGAGTTACCATGGCAACTCTCCATGGATCAGGAGAGAGATCTCTGTGACAATATACAGTACCTTCCATTTGATTTACTGCAACACATTATTGGAATCAATCATTTCAATCTTATTTTAGTCTAGGAATGGTCTTTATTGGACAAAAAGAAGGGCTTTTCTTTTGAGCTCTCACGAAACCTAAAAATCTAATAAGGCTTACGGATGTTCCCTGTTTATTACATTCAAACAGAGCCCTCACCGTGTGGCGTTCGGGGTGGGTTTGTGTCTGCCCTGGGTGTGGCTCTCCCAGATGCTATTGGCCAGGTGGTTGCCGATGGCGGTCAGGACCTGGGTGAGCTCCCGAGGCCAGTCATCCAAGTCCAGAGAGCGGACCCTCGATAGGTGTGTCCCAAGGTTACGGTGGATCCCTGAACACTCAATGCAGATCAACGCACCCAGGTTGAGACTGGCCCATGTGGGGTCTGGACAGACAAACCAGAGCACAGGAAGTGAGATAAAACAAGCGCAGTCTGCATCTAACGTAATCTAATTGATGTTCATAACAAGGGTCATTGCTAGAAGGGATCCAGCTTTTGTCAAATTCATGTCAAAAAGTTGTTTTTTTGCATTTTGCTAACCTTAACCCTAACCCTATTCCTAAGCTTCACTTAATTATCCTAACCTGCTACTTTAATTCTCCTAACCTGCAACGTAAGTTCTAGCCTGCTACAAAAAGTCAAATCTGACGTGAATTTTACAAAAGCTGGATCCCTTCTAGCCATGACCCATAACAAGGGAGATAAAGACAGAGAGAGCCTAGAAACCCACTTGGTGCTTCGCAGTCCACACAGAGGCTGTTGCCCTTGGCATTGCGGATGGCCTGTATTGCTACTGCCTCACTCTGGCTGCTCCTCCGTGCCTATAAAAGAACACACACCCATTTCCCGGGAATTAAGTYCATGTGGCTGCCTACGTCACTAGACAGAGATCAGCACCTTGGGCAGCGATTCCTGTCACTACACAGACAAACAACGGAATCTCCCCTCCCCAATTACAGAACAGAAATTCAGAAGGAACATTTATATGCTATCAGACATTTTTACGCTGTAGGCCTACACACACAAATAATGACACATACATGTAAAGAAGGGCATTGTAATGTTAAGTGTGACCAAAACACATCTCAAGGTGCTGCCCAGGCCAGTGCATTGTGGTCCTTGCCTTGTTCCTAAGGCTCTCACAGGACTGCAGGCTGGCGAGGATCTGGCTCTCAATGGCCGCCACCCAGGAATCTCTTTCCTCTAGAGTCTGGGCCTCAAAGTGCCATGTCTGCCCCGTGCTGGACACGATGATGAAGTCAACATTCTCCTCATCTACAAAGAGAGGTTGGTAAAATGCAGGGGGGGAAAAATGCAACATATATTTTAGTAAGTTTGAACCCTGTGAAACACTTATTTGACATATTTGACAATTACAACATACAGACTCACTGTGCCACCATGATATGTTCGCAGAGCAGGCAAAAGGCATGCAATGGGGTGACAAAAGGGTGAACAGCTTGGTAGTCATAAGGCAAACAAATAATGAGCTTTACAAATCACAGTTTCGATCCGAATGTGCAATACAGGTAAACAGTGACAGACAAACAAGACACAGGACGATTCAGTGATCCAGCTGCTCATGTTCCTCGTTACCTGTCTTGTTAATATTTCTCAAGCTACCAAAGCTTTTTAATTTCCACATTTTGCGCTTGGCTGCAGGGCGACAGATTAGCCCAGAGAAGCAGGAGAGGAGGAGAAGGAAAATAAGAGCAAAAGAGATAGATATAAATAGTGCAGAATAATCTGGCAGAGATGTACAGCAGGAGGCCCAGAGCTCACCTTCAGCCTGTCCAATGGCTGTGTCTCCTTTCTGGTTCATACTCTTCTTCCTTGTTTTCTTCTTTCTGTCAATCATTGGAGAGGATTGACCGTCTTTTCCAAAAGGGAGACTGGTTACTCCTTCAATAGCTTCTGACATTGGGGTACAAGGACAAATTAAACACTGTTTGTTATGTGCTTGCAGCTCTTTTTCTAACATGCTCCAAAGTCCACATTGGCATCCTGTATTAGAAACCCATTATTATGAATACAAATGGAACACAAAAACGGTTTTCTGACATACCAGCACTGTGTGACTTGCTGGACAGTGACGATGGACAGCATTTTACCCCACTCTCTGCTGGAGGAGCCAATGCCCCAGCCTGTTCTTCTACAGGCACAAGGCTGGGTGGCAACAGTGGGGCACTGTCGCTCTCCGTGGCCCCAGTGACTTTGACTACGTCGTTGAGTCCAGGGGAGGGGGAGGGTCCACAAGGGGGGACAGCCCTGGGTGGGCGTTTCCCTGGAACCTTCACTGTGACACGCAATAGGTCGATCTCTTTAGCGTGGGCATTCTGCATGTAGTCCTGAAACCGCTGTAGGAATATTTTAAGATAATACACAACACAGAGGACTAGACGTCAATAAGGAATTAACAATCAATGGAAACAGTTGTTTTTCAGTTCAACATCTGTTTAGAATCTGTGTAGGAATTTCAGTCCTGGACTCATAGCTACAGGTGTCAAGTTTTCATTGATCCAAATCATTTATACATTGAGCCTGAAACAGGATACTTGTTATTTGGCCATTGGCCCAATTTTACTGCAATGAATTCTAATTGGTCAACCGCAGGCTAGGGTTGGGATTTATAAATTACATCCTGCCCCTTTGTTCTGTGGAGAATCATTGAGGACAGGGAAGAATTAGCATCTACTTCTCAGCATAACATCTATGATTTGTCCTCTTTGAATAAACCTATTTTTCTCCCCCTGATTTGCTTTGGGGTCTGTGTCATTGAAGAGTAACATCAACTGCTAACACCGCCAAAAACATTCCCATGACTAGGTTGATGTGCTGAATATCACTAGACTAATATTGCAATGTTACTGTGTATTAAAGTTCACAAAAGTCGATTTTAGGACGTGTTATAACTCAGACGTGTTATAACTCAAATGAGATATTACTGATGTTGATTATGGTGCGACTTACATTGAAGCTGGAGTGATAGCCCAGTGTGCCGTTGCTGGACAGAGTGACATATTTCTTCTTCCACTCTTTGTTCAGCGAGCTCCCACTCCGCTTCCATAGGATACTCTGTTACAAACAATGGCTTTAATGTTCCCTTCTATTACCGAAGATACAATAGAACTAGCTTATTCATAATACACGATATCCAGTGTGTGTGTCACACTGACCTGCTTGATAGTGATAGCCCGGCCACTGCCCAAGTCACCTTTAGGGTCAACATTCTTTTCACTGCCACTGCCTCGACGGTTCTGAGAGAAGTTGTACCAAGGCAATGGAGTAAGAGACGACAGTGTGAAAGGTATAAAGACGGACTGACACAAGTTTACAGGACAGACCCATGTAGTGAGATGAGAGTGTAACAGGTATAAAGACGGCTTGACACAAGTTTACAGGACAGACCCATGTAGTGAGATGAGAGTGTGACAGGTATAAAGACGGACTGGCACAAGTTTACAGGACAGAACCATGTAGTGAGATGAGAGACTACATGATGGATGAAGAAGAGAAAACAAACCGTGTAACGACTACTATATCTACAATTGTAAATGTATTTTTCAGCTCTCGTTTGAAATGTGTTTGCTTGAATTGTATGGCTCTTTGGGACATTGTTCCACTGACGAAAGAGTCTTCTAATTTTGATCAGCAGAGATTCGGAGAACAGTAACTGACCTTGAACAGGGAGGTCCGTCGTTGAGGGACGTTTCTCAGGGAACCCGAGGAGGTGACACTGCCGCCCCCCTCTCCCCCCGCCCCAACCCCCGTCCCCGCCCCACCCCGCAGCTCTCTATGGCTGATCACAGGGGTAGAGGGTAGGGAGGAGGGGTAGTTACTACTCAGTCCTCCATTACTAGCCTGAGAGGGAGAGGGGAGGACAGATAGAGGGACAGGGGGATGGGGTGAAGTGGACAAATGAGATGAAACAGAAAACGAGGCAAGCAGACAATTGACACTGGAGTACACTTGCAATCTACTAGGATAAATCCTACAACAGTGGTTCTCAAACGTTTTGAACCATTCTTTGAATCCATGTATGGCCTCCTTTTATCCCCCAGGTGAGCTAGAAACCATGTACAGTATTTAGCTGCAGCTCAAGGTTAAGTCAAAGCTCATATAGGAGGAGCTACAATACTACAGCTGTTATCCACCTGTGGGTCCCACTGCACTACAGTATTGATTTTCTGTCAACAACACAGACGAGATAAGCCTGGGGAAAAATACAGATGTGAACAGTTTGTAGCATGTTACCTGTCCAGGGAAGGATGTTGACCCAGGTGTGGAGCCCCCAGAGTGACTGGGGGAGTTGGGAAGAGACTTACAGGAGGCCAGTAGGGCAGACTGCTTTTTCTGTGTGACTATCTTCTGGGCAGCTGAGAGGACAGAGCAAGATCGGTAAGAATTCACGAATTGCTAATGACGTTCTTTTGTCCAGCATGTGAACTGTATTGTTAAGTGGAATGATTTGTGAAGCATCGATGATGTCGTGCTTTATGAAGACTGAATGTTTGTGTTTAAAGTAMGACTGAAATTCTGTATTGTGTTGGCACATTAACAATGTGCCTGTCCCTTTGGATCCCACTGCTGACACCAATGTACTCAATGTCAGTTGACTTACCCTCCTGAAAAACCCGGTCCACGTTGAGCCCATAGGTGGCGCAAGTCTCATAGAACACACAGTGCCTCACATCAACGCATAGCTGCCGGGCACGTACGTCCTCAATCACACGCGGGTTGGTACTGCTGATTTTGTCTACAGGGTAGAGAACAACAAACAAAGACAGATGAAGTCATGAACACTTTACATTGCTAGAGTAACAGATCATTGGAATCCAAATAAACAAACAAGCACTCACTGTTTCCGGTGTGATCGGCAGTACGTCTATAATGGATCTCTGTCTGTTACATACCCATTATAATGAATAGCCTTAATCCACCCCCTAAAGTCGTCCGTTCCTGCCTCCTGTCCCTTACCTTGTGTGCCAACCACAACCAGTGGGATTTCGGCAGTGCTGCGGAGTGTGTTGAGCTGGCTATAAAGTTTGTACACCTCCTGGAAGCTGGCCTCATTCTCCAGACTGAATACAAGGACCACTGCATCCACCCAGCTGCTGAACTGGAGACAGAGATTTGATAGGATAGGGAGAGAGAGGGAGAAGAATGCAGAACGAGTCAGCGATAGCAGTATTGGTTAAGTATTGGTTAAATATCCCACAAAAATAGAATGGAMTTTTACCAACTAATCCAATGTAATTCAGTGAATTCTATTAATCAATCTTTCTGTGTCTCTGGTGCTATAGCGACACATTCTTGCACATGGATAACAACAAGGCTGTATGGTTCAGAGGGTACAGATACACACAAAAACAAACCTGTGCATCAGGAAGCGCAGCCTCCTCCCTGATGAGTAGTAGATGGTTCTGTCCATCTACCAACACCTCCTTCTTATACCTCCCCCCTGACAATGGAACAGAGGTTCAGAGGTTAGTTACTGTGTGTCAAGAGATTCATGAAAGATAAAATGGTAGGACTGCAGAGTTGTTCAGTATAGGACGAAGAGGACAAGATAGGAGTTTTTCATGCTTACCTTCAATCTTCTCTAGAGGAAGATAGCTGCCTGTTATGTATCTATTTACCAATGCTGACCTGCCACTCTGAAGACTTCCCAGCAGCCCCTGCACAGATAAAAAAAAATGTTGGGAAACACACACATAACCTGTCTTCACTAATGTGGTAGTTAACCTGAAGGAAGTGGGTAGAGGAAGCTCTATCTAACTTCCCTTTCAAATGACCTTTCACGAGGATGGATTTGTCTTACCACACGGAGCTCTGGGATGGATCGACTCAGGGTCCACTCTTGACTATTTGCACAACTAGCTGCTTGGGGACAAAGGGAGAGATAGAGAGCGAGAGAGAGATAATAATGTATATAATGCTAGGGGAGTATCATAGTAAGGATGATCCTGAAATGTCACTAAGTTTGCCTATGAAATGATTTATGAATATAGCTGATAAGCACGCTCATTTAAGAAAATGCACTGTGAGGTCAAACGGTGCCCCATGGATTGATGATGAGCTGAGAAATTTAGTGATTCAACGTTAGGATGCCAAAAAAGCATCAGATAAATCTGGCACTCCGTTTGATAAGCAAAGTTATTGTGAATTAAGAAATCTTGTGACCAAGCTAAACAAATTAAAGAAGGGTTTCTATAAGCACAACATTGATGAAGTAAAGGGTGATGGGAAAAAACTGTGGAGAATGTTGAAAGCTATTATGGGTAGGAATTCAAACATGTCTGCCTCTTTTGTTGAATCAGAGGGTATATTTATTACAAAACCACACGATATCGCAATCTACTTTAATGAATATTTTACAGGCAAAGTGGACAGGCTGAGGAATGCTATGATTCCAAGTGATGGCTCCATGTCATATACCCTTATAAAATATTGTATCATGAAGGAGAGGCAATGCAGGTTCGAATTTTACCAAGTGGAGTTAAAAAAATTAAAAAAATCTTTATTTAACTGAGCAAGTCAGTTAAGAACAAATTCTTATTTACAATGACGGCCTACGCCGGCCATACCCTAACCAGGACGACGCCAATTGTGCGCCGCCCTAAGGGACTCCCAATCACGGCCGGTTGTAATACAGCCTGGAATCAAACCAGGGTCGATAGTGACGCCTCTAGCACTGAGATGCAGTGCCTTAGACTGCTGCGCCACTCAGGAGCCACTATTACACTACCTAAGGATACAAAAATCTGGATTCACTGGTACTAATAGTCGTCCTATAAGCTTGCTGCCTGTGTTAAGTAATTTATTGGAAACAATTGTATCTGTACAAATCGTGGATTATTTCTCATGTAATGGTCTGATAACGGGTTTCCAGCATGCAAACAAAGAAGGGCATTCTACGAGTACGGCCTTAGCACAAATGACAGGTGATTGGTTAAAGAGGATGGATGACAGGAAGTTAGTTGGTGCAGTGTTGCTAAATTTCAGTGCTGATTTTGATGTAGTTGATCATGAACTGTTCCTAGGTAAACTCAAATGTTATGGTTTCAAGTCAGCAGCTCTATCCTGGATGTAAAGCTATCTATCCAGGAGAAGGCAAAAAGTGTTCTTAATGGTAGCTTTTCAAACAGTAAAGATATACATTGTGGTGTTCCTCAAGGAAGCTGCCTAGGCCCACTTCTCTACTCTATCTTTACTACTGATTTACCTTCAGTAATGAACAAAGCAAGAATGGTAATGTTTGCCGATGACTCTACAATGTATAGCGCAGCATCAGAATGTAATGCGCTAACAGATGTACTCAGTAGGGAACTAAGAGTGGTGTCTGAGTGGGTTGATATGAACATATTGGTGTTGAACATTTTGAAAACCAAATGTATTGTATTTGGTTCAAGATATATGCTTGCTGATGATACCCAATTGAATTTGTCGATGGATAGAACGCATGTAGAGCAAATGAAAAAAAAAAACTACTAGGTTGGACGCAGCTTTATCATGGTCAGAACACATAGATAGTATTGTTATTAAGATGGGTAAGGGAATTGCTGTTACAAGACAATGTTCAGAGTATGTAACATCTAGCAATCTGAATCAGGTGATTCAATCCCTGGTCCTATCACACTTAGAATACTGTCCAGTTATATGGTCATCTGCAGCAAAGAAAGATATAAAAAAGCTCCAAATGGCTCAAAACAGGGCTGCCAAATTATCTCATCATTGCTCTATCCGTTTGAATACTATCCAAATGCATCAAAATCTCTCATGGCTTCACGTTGAAAACAAATTACTATCCAGTCTTCTGATTTTCGTTAAGAATGTTATATTTTTCAAAAAACCACAGTACTTTTCAGGCCAGTTAGTACATACTAGCAACATGCATAACCACCAAACCAGACAGGTAAATTCAGGGCATCGAAGACAACCCAAGCAAAGAACAAATCGCAGTAAATCTACAGTTTTATATAGAGCCATAGCTGAATGGAACTCTTACCAATCCATATTTCTCAGGCAAAAAGTTAATCCACGCATCTAATGCGATAGACCATATGACTGGACAGGAAATAGAAAGCATCAACTAATTGTTAAATGTGTTTCCTGTCAGGTATTTTAGTTGTCTGTATTGTCTACTTGTTAAATGTTTGTAAAGTAGTGGTTTGTAATGTCTTATTAATTGGTGTTGGACCCCAGGAAGATTAACTAATGTTACGGCGTTAGCTAATGGGGATGCTAATAAACAAAATTCACAAATCATAACGGCCTTGGATAGGAACAGCGATAAATTACTGCTATGTGAATTATAACTGTGTGGTAGCCAGACACCCTTCATGAAACCACATACTGCATGTGGATTTGTGTAAACTGCTTCTGCATAATGTATGTTGTCTGCATATCCTGTTTATTGCCTGTCTGTATATTCTGTTTGTTGTGGCAGCCCCATTTCACCAAGTCAAATTCCTGTACATGCAAATGTATAATGAACAAAAATATAAACACAACATGTAAAGTGTTGGTCCCATGTTTCATGAGCTGAAATAAAAGATCCTAGAAAATGTTCCATACGCACAAAAAAATAAGCATATGTCTCTCAAATGCTGTGCACTAATTTGTCTACATCCCTGTTAGTGAGCATTTTTCCTTTACCAAGATAATACATTCACCTGACAGATGTGGCATATCAAGAAGCTGATGAAACAGCATGATCATTACACAGGTGCACCTTGTGCTGGGGACCATAACAGGCCACTCTAAAATGTGCAGTTTTGTAACACAACACAATGCCACAGATGTCTCAAACTTTGAGGTGTAACGGATGTGAAATGGCTAGCTAGTTAGCGGGTACGCGCTAATAGCGTTTCAATCAGTTACGTCACTTGCTCTGAAACCTAGAAGTAGTGATTCCCCTTGCTCTGCAAGGGCCGCGGCTTTTGTGGAGCGATGGGTAACGACGCTTCGTGGGTGACTGTTGTTGATGTGTGCAGAGGGTCCCTGGTTCGCGCCCGGGTCGGGGCGAGGGGACGCCGTAAAGTTATACTGTTACAGAGGCAGTGAGCAATTGGCATGCTGACTGCATGAATGCCCACTAGAGTTGTTGCCAAAGAATTGAATGTTCATTTCTCTACCATAAGCCGCCTCCAAAGTCATTTTAGAGATTTTGGCAGTACATCCAACCGGCCTCACAACCGCAAACCAGGTGTAACTGCGCCAGCCCAGAACCTCCACATCCGGCTTCTTCACCTGCGGGATCATCTGAGACCAGCCACCCAGACAGCTGATGAAACTGTGGGCTTTTTTTAAGGTATATCTGACCAACAGATGCATATCTGTATTCCCAGCCATGTGAAATCCATAGATACTTTTTTCCACTCATGTATTTATTTAAATTGACTGATTTCATTATATGAATTGTAACTCAGTAAAATATTTTTAATTGTTGCATGTTGCGTTTATATTTTTGTTCAGTGTATTTGGCGAATTAAGGTTATTCTGATTCTGATGAAAGCAACCCTTGACTATAATATCAACTACTGGATTTAACTAGTTTCTCAATTGAAAGTTTATCCACTCTGCCCCTCAGAGGCTTGCAGTAGTATGTGTTGTTCTCCTCGAATGCCCTTTACATGCTGAAGCTGCCAGTCACGGCATCTGGTTTCGCTAAGGATCAAAGTGTCTAAAGGTGTCTGAAGCAGGGAACTCCCTTTGCAAAGACAAAGAGAAGGTTCGGTGACACTGCTGCGTTCTTCGTCCTCTCCCAGTGGAACACGACACCCACACGCACTCTTGTCACGGTCAGGGAGGTAACACCACACACAAAGTCACGGTCAGCTGACACAGAGCTGTGCCACGCTGCCACTGTCCCTGCTGGGCCAGAGAGGTGACATGCCCCCAATGCGATGTGATGCACACACCCCCAGACCCCCAGTTGTCTCTGTCCACTGTCCACAGCTGTGGCTCTGTGATGAGAGAGAGAGAGAGAGCAGGGTGCTGAGTGCCTCTGTGTTGCTGTTGTGGGTTCCAGGGACAGACCGTTCTACCTCACAGCCGCCTGGTTCTGATCTGAATCATGGCTTCAGACCATCGGACGAGCCCCTCACAGATGCGTCCCCTTACAGATGCACAATGAGTGCAGAGAAGATGGTGCAAGTAAAAGATAGGGAGGAGAAAATGGGCTTTTACACAAGCTACCATTGCGGGCAGCTCTCTAGTCTCTCAAATGAACACTCAGATAAGAGATGAACTTGACTCCATCTGAATTCATCCCCAGTCAAAGGGCTCTTTATGTGCCAGGCCACATGAGAGATGTTGCCAAAGCAATTAGACAGCATGATCCTTATACAGCTGCCTGCAACACACTCCGTATAAAGCTGAATATCGAGACTCCCTCTTAGAACTGTATGAAAACAACAGTCACGTGTCACTTAGATTCAAAGAACCCTTCCGGTGCACTACTCTTCCATTCTTTTTAGGAACATCAAAAGTCTCACTCTTCCCCTCCGTTTCATGTCTCTCTTTCTCTGTTGTACAACACACCCATAACATACATTTCCCTACCCATGTTGCTATGGTAACCTTTCCTCCAGACCCTACTAGCCTGATTCTGCTCTTGCCCAGAGAACACATACGTGACCAGACACAAAACACATGCATGTGTAACAGAATGAATAATATACAGACACTTTAGGCACATACTTAAAATCAGCATACATAAAATCAGTTCAAACTAATATTTAACACAGGCTGCAGGCACATATCAGTGAAACCGCTTGTCAATACAGTCCACAGACAATAATAATGCTTGCATGTTATTGACCTTGACCATAAATGGGTGATGATTTAAGTGATGTTTTTTTTTGGTCAGAGGCAGATGAAACTACAAGGCGTTCTGATGTTTTATCAACTTCTCACACAAATAGGGCATATCAAATAGCTGATCAAATAGGGCATATTTATTATTCATAGACCTTAGAATGTCAGATGGTTGAAAACATGAAGTACAGGGAAGAGAGAGAGAGAGAGAGAGAGAGAGAGAGACAGAGATATTTGTGGAGGAATAGTCAGGCATTGAGTGGGCGGAACGTCAAAGATATGAATTAAGGATATTGGCTGTAATTGCACTTTCCCAGAGGGTATTCATATTGTCAAATTTCCCTTGAACCGCTCCAGTTTTGGAGACGGAAAAAAACAGCAGCCAAAGCAATACATCAAAATAACAGATAGTCATGGTGCCATGCTGTCAGCCTGCTGCCACAGCCTGGGCTTTAACCAGAGCTGTATATCCATAATATATACTGTAGTTCTGGCATTAATCATTAGGATCATTATGAGAGTTAAACAGTGGCGGTGTCCCAAATGGCACCCGATTTCCTATTTAGTGCACTACTTTTAACCAGAGCCCAATGGGCCCCGGTCAAAGGTAGTGCACTAAATATGGAATAGGGTCCCATTTTGGGACGAACACACAGTGTAGCTACGCCGTGGAGAGATTACCCCTTCAGGCTGCGTGAAATCATCCCCCGTTCCATTCAGAAGGGAATTAGATTAAAACTGTCCACTATTGTCAGCTCAGAGATCAAAAGACTTTCTATCATGGTTTTACAGTCACACATGGCTCTAAGTTAAACATCGCAGACACGTGACATCCCTTTTATTATGAGCTCAATATCAAATGTATGCGAGGCTCTCAGAATAGCTCATTCCCTTCCCTCCATTACAAATGAATTCCTCGGCATACGGATCAAATACGGGACTAGAATAAAATGGATACTCATTTGATTCCTCCTTGACTGTCTAGTTACATGATGGCCGAAAAGCAGCAGACAGACATTTCCTCTTGATCTTTATGTAAAGTATTTCAACCCTTAGAGCAGTGTGTGTGTGTTTGTGTGTGTGTGAGAGAGTCGGAAGGGACTCTGCTTCATTTGAGTGAATGCTGTGAGTGTGGGAGGAGGTAAGGAGAGAAGGCTATTGGTCTGAGACACGGGGGTGGTGTCATTGTGTGACCCTTATTGTTTGATACTTTCAACATAAGAGAGTGCATTGTTTGTGTGTGTGTGCTTGCGATGTCCTACCGTCCTCCTCACTGGACTCTCTCTGTATATTGCAGACAGGGGGAGGTGTTGCTGTATTAGAGGAAGTTGTGGCTGAGACAGAGACAGGGCTGCTGCTTTTGGTGAAGATCCCACTGATGAACTTGAGCATCTTACGATCTCGAGCAGAGCCCTTTTGTCCCTGCTGGTTGTGGGGACCAGGCTGTATCTGGCTGTTCTCTCTGCCCACACAGAGGTCCTCTGCCTGGCTGTTAGGGTCAGTGTCATCCAAGGTACAGCTGTAGCCCCTGCGTGGGGGCTTGGGGACTAGGGTGACCGGWGCAGGTAGAGAAGCGGAACTGTTCTTCAGTCTCTCCATCCTGGGATTGTCTCGTTTTGCAACCGCTCCTCCTCTTCCCTCCTGTGTACCAGCTTTGTCCCCAGCTTCATCAMTCACTTGTTCTTGATTCCCTGCTCCATCTCCAGCTTCATCCCTACATCCCTGACCCTGAGATCTGGCCCGACCCTCACCACTCTCAGCCCAGGAGGCCCGACAAAGACCAGGGGACCGGGTTGGGATTCTGRCGTCTCTGCTACCCAGGCTCTGGGATGCCGAGGGGCTTCGCTTGGCCTCCCGGCGGCTGGTCACAGGGCTGGCCAATGGGCTGTGGGCTTTCAGCACGGACCCTGGATGCTGATCTCCCGTGCGTACAGGGATACTGCTCCCGGTCGGGGTGCGGTTGGGGTCGACTGCTACCTCCACAGATGTTGAGGTCTGCTGTGTAGCTGTGCTGCACGTTAGCACTTTTGAGGTGACTGTTGTCGTCTGGTTGTCCTCTTTCTCCCCTGCTGCATCCTCTCCACCCGTTAACGTTTCAGTCTTGACATTGTCAACAGTGGAGGAGATAATAATGTTGTCTCCGTCTGGTAACTCGTCACTTTTTTTAGGAGGAACATCGCCCACAAAAGGTTCATTGTCTCTTGAGGGGAAACTGGGTGATTTCCTCTCCTCCTTCTTGAGTTCACTACCTTTTCCACCCTCCAGGACAGCAACATCTGCTTGGTTGTCCTCTGGGGAGAAGGGAAGTCTCGTCTCCACCCCAACCCCATCCCCAGCCTCCCTCCCCTGGGTGATTGACCTGGCCTGCTCCCCTCCATGTTCTTCCACAGCCTCTACCTTGACCAGGGTGAGGGAGATGAGGTAGGTGGTGCGCTGGTGCAGCGTGTCGGCTCGGCTCATGTGATCAGGCTTTGGTAGACACACCATAGACAGAGAAATTCAGAAAGAGCTGACACTGACATGGGTCGATGACTGACAAGCTTTGAAATTCTGATCCTCAAAGGAAAATGACAGCAGGTGGGAGCAAACTCACAGAGAGAGAGAGAGAGAGAGAGAGAGAGAGAGAGAGAGAGAGAGAGAGAGAGAGAGAGAGAGAGAGAGAGAGAGAGAGAGAGAAAGATGAAGTATCTCCTCAGGGGGATTAGAACAGAACTGCTATCCACTTTCAGATGTATTTATTCACTTCCTTTCCCTCTTCTCTGCTTTTAGATTTAGGATTCCAGTCATCCAATGTCAGTGTTTCACTTAATCTTCCATCCATTTTCATGGAATGTAGAAAAATGCAACATTTTTTGCCCACAAATTATCTGAAATTCGTGCAGTTGTGTTAACCAAAAACATGCTATGGTAAAAACAGCAGCAGTATAAARATAGGTGGATTCAATTATTCACTTGACCTTATTTGTGTTGTGTTGCCGCTCCCCCATCTCGAATGGTGTTCATCTCCATGTCCCATATTTGATGTAAAACGCAAATCAGAAAAAACGAAATCCGCTCCAAGTCACAATATAGTCTATCTCACTGCAACTGTCGATCAAGTGTCAAGAAAATTTGAAGCGTTTGAATATTCCCATGTTGAAAAAAATATAAGAAAATATCCTCACAGACGTACAGACCATGGTTTATCCTCTTCAGCCATGTGTTCTGACAGGAGCCTCTACTCAATCAGAGAAGGGTTGTGGTCAGAGCGAGAAAGACAGACAGGACAGTGATCCGACGTGATGTCGATCAGGAAGAAAAAGACAATAGGATCCAATCGGAGGCAGAGATCTGAAGATGCATGACCGAGTCACAGTGCCCGGCCACCATCACGCCTCTCACCCTCGGTCCCTGTGTCTTTCAAGCGTGTCAGGCACTGTGCATGTCAGTAGTACCACCAGCCTGTGAGGCTGAGCTAAGCCTCCGTGCTGAACACTGAACGTCTCTGGCTCTGAATCTCTCTGCTATACAGACAAATCATGTTCGACATGAGTAGGAAATAAACAGTCGCAAAGCTGGTACCCGGATAGTATGGATACAGAGAGGAATCTTCTCAATCCCTCATCTTGATCCCCCTTCTTGTGTGAGCGCCAAACCAAACAGAGAAGGAAAACCCTGTTTCTATCCTATCTCCCCCTCTCTGTCGCTTTCCCTCTCAGCAGGCAGACTGTGTGCGCTGTCCCTGCTCTTTATTGCTTGTCACTCCCCCTCCCCTCTCTCTCTCTCAGTCTCTCTCTGTCTTTCTCTCTCCCTGTTATGAATGTGGAGGTGATGAGGCGTAGATGAAAAGACTGGTGGTAAAAGCTCAGAGAAGCTGGACCTGGTGAAAGAAGGCAGGAGATACCAGAGGAGGGGAGATCAGGTGCAGAGAGACAGAGAAGGAATAATGAAAGAGGTGTGGAGAGGGTAATCAAGAGTGACAGTGGAGTAGAACAAGGGATTGTGGAGAGGATGGAAAATAGCGACTGCTTTATTTTTCTCCTTCTCCTTTCCCTTGTCTGTTCTCATTGCTGAGCTGCAGCAGCTTCATCAAGATCCGTCACAGCCACTCAGTGTTAGTTATCATCAGTACCCCCCCCCTCCCTTTACTCAAGATGCTGAGCTGGCCTGTTAAAGGTTTTGGATCTTCCTGGGTCCAGTGGTATTATCCTAGCTCCTTTCCTACTCTATCAGCAGAGGATCTCTATCTCTGTATCTTAATTGTGTGTGTGTGTGTGTGTGTGTGTGTGGTGTGTGTGTGGTGGTGTGTGTGTGTGTGTGTGTGTGTGTGTGTGTGTGTGTGTGTGTTGTGTGTGTGTGTGTGTGTGTGTTGTGTGGGGTGGGGGGGGGGGGGGGGTGAATTGATTTGATCTTAGCTCTCTACATATACAGGATATATGTTCATTAGCAGATGTGAGGGTGAGAACATATTGGATATCAATAAGATCATTACACATTACATTCAAATAAATAAAACAAGAAAACTGAAAATGTTCTATATCAGACTCATTAATGCCATAATACATCTCTATCCAAATGTTACAAATTTCAGATTTAAAAAAACATACATTTTATGGGTTCTCTTTGTAAAACCACGTACAGTTTTGTGAGGGTTGTTTACGTATAGAATCTTCACATACACTAGACTCATATCTCAGTCTCTCCCTGCTGACATCCAAATACATAACATCTGACTACCCACCTGCTCACACCTACTTCCCCTCCCTCTAACCCGCTTACAGTCACTGAGGGGGCCTTGACCACACTCACACTGAATACAAAAGACCCTGACAGCATTTAGCTTAAGGAGGAAAACACAGCCTAGGAACAACATGATGCAGTCTCAAACACAGAGGAAGTGCACTGAATGAATGTGACTGGTACATCCACCTTAGGGCTAATGCAAAATGTTATTTTTGGAGTGCAGGTCAATTTATGTGTGAAATCCTGCAGAACATATAAAATCAAAAAAAAATTGTTCAATTTCTGTGCTCACGTGTAAGAGGTTTGCATACCTTTCTGTGCTGTCTCTTGATGAATCTGATATAGACACCCACAGATTTGAGATGAAGAATCCGGTTGCTCAAGGCAAGGATTATCAGACAGGTGGGCTCTCTCTCTCTCACACACACACACACACACACACACACACACACACACACACACACACACACACACACACACTGACAGAGGGCAGTGTTGAGGCTGGATGATATTTTTATATATTACCCAGCTAGCACATTTGGTTCCTTGGAAGTTGTGGTAACGTATGTTTTTGGTTTCACATTGGATGTGGTAACGAAACCATACATTTCCTGACAGGTGAAAACTGAACGTTTTTTAAACGTTATGAGAACAGAAGTGAAAATTTGGCCTTTTCTGGGAACGTTTATTTTTAGGTTGCAGGGAGGTTCTGAGAACTTTTACTCTGGTCCCTTTAACGTTTTCCAGAATGGAAAATATAGGTCAGTTTGAGGTTTTTGAATAACTTCCTTAAACTTTCAATGAATGTTTCAATAAGATTTTTAATAACACTGCTAGCTTATTTGGGGTAAACTTTTTTAAACTCCAAGCACAGATAGGACACATGGTAATTAATTTACTTGGGCATTAAATCATGCAAAGGCATGCATTTTCTAATTGTGACATGGCATCAGTGAGATTCAAACCTATAATATTCTGTTCTCTATCAATGGAATTAGTCCACTGCACCACCAGGATGGAGCTAGCATGCCATGTTGTTTTATGCATACAAATCTGTTTATTTTTGTCTATTCAAACAGACCCCATTTCAAAGGAAACAATGCTGAGAATGGAATGTACCTGTTTTTAAATAACATTCTTAGAATGCTCTCCTTAACTACTCCCAGAAAGTTGCGGGAAGGTTGTATGCAAAATAACCATAGGGCGGCAGGTAGAGTGTTGGGCCACTAACCAAAAGGTTGCTAGATCAAATCCCTGAGCTGACAAGGTAAAAATCGGTCATTCTGCCCCTGAACAGGGCAGTTAACCCACTGTTCCTAGGCCGTCATTGTAAATAAGAATTTGTTCTTAACTGACTTAGTTAAAATAAAGGTTAAATAAAAAAATGTAAAACATGTTCTCACCAAGCTTTAAGAAACCTATGGTTCTCAGAACGTTATGTGCTAGCTGGGTATTCCATCTTTGCTGTGAGCAATCCCTGGTCCTCTTTAAAAGGCCCATTGCAGCCGTTTTTCTCTCAACATCAAATAATTTCTGGGTAACAATTAAGTACATTATTTTTACAAAAATTGCTTCCTAGCAAGATACATTTTTCAAMCAATAATTTTGCAAGGACTGTCAGGGAGTGATCTAAGTGGGGAGGGGAAAACTAGCTGTTATTGGCAGAGGTTTGGAACTCTCTTTCTTATTGGGCTATTAACCAATTTACTGTCTAGTGATGTCAAAAATCCATCCCACCAAAACAGGCTGACATTTTAGGCAGGCTTTTTAAACGGCTCTTACACTAAGAGGGCATTATCATAATTCTCACAATTTCACAGTATTATTCCATCCTCATAGTGTGGAAATATATATAAAACACTGGATTTTTTTTTTTTTACAGCACTGGGTCTTTAATCTGTTTTCTCTACAGAAATCATCCACTCTCCCACTGTGTTGGCATGCTGCAGAGAACGGAGCTGCTGTATGTGACAGATCCTAATTCAAATYGCTTCATTCGGCACCCTGGAGCATCACTCCTTCTCCCCACTCTGTTTTTTTGGTCAGCCTATTTTTGGCACGGCGACCATCATCCGCTTCATCCAACTCACTTCCATTCAATTCCTGACAGAAATGCCGCCTCTGACACCAGTGCAATGGACACTATGGGCTCTGGCCAAAAGTAGTGCTCTATGTAGGGAATAGAGTGCCATTTGGGACTGAGCCCATGTGATGGGTACCACAGAGTGGACTGTCCAAAGTCAGAGTCTTTGATCGTGGCTGCCATGGAACATGTGCTGGCCAAAATGTATAAATTATGCTAAATAAATGTTTAAAGCACAAGTGACTCTCAACTAATTAGGGACTCTGGTGACCTTTCTCTCACAGCCAAATAGGGGAGTGACTAAATTACTATCTTTCACTGAATAATACATTGATGATCCAGGGAGAAAAGGTTTAACATTTATTTTTAACATCTCTACTCAATTTTGGTTATGGTTTAGGGCAGCCATCTCATTCATTAGTAAAACAAAATAGCAAGTGAACGACAATAAAACAAAGATGCTCTGTGAAATCAAGAAAGAAACTAAGCAAGAGTGGGAAGGAGGATGGAGGAAGTGACGGAAAGCGACAGAATTCGCATGCAAACTAAGGTGCTAGGAAACTGTCTTGGTCTGAGAGGAAGTGGCTTTGAGGGTACAGAAGAAGGGTGGCAGACAGCGTTTTGGGTTGCCTACTGCCATGGCAATGGCCACAGAAACTTGTTGTTTAACCCTGTGTTCAGACTAAATAGTAGCTACACAAACATGGCTTCACTCTCAGAAGAAAGTAAAATGGAAATGTTGAAGTGAGAGAGAGAGGAGTGTGGAAGAACGCACCCCCACGAGGAAGTCAAGAGGTTGATCTTATCGTGATCTGCAGTCAGTTGTTTTGAAATGCACACACATTTCTGGGTAACTGGTCAGTCTTGACCTTAAATTAAACCTCCACCTCCATCACAAACAATGGTACATAACACTTTACTTGAAGGGGGTATGCACAAGGCATAACAGTTGAGAAAGACTTCAAATGGGCTAATCAGTGGAAAGAAAGATATTTTCCGTTACCAACAATATTATACAAACCTATAATGTGATCTAAGTCACATGTTTGAATGCTGTACTTTAATTGGAATTGATTCAAAACTGCACATTCTAATTTCGTGTCAAACAAAGCTTGCACCTGCTGTGATGATAAGAGAGCTTACCCTGAATACTATGGAGGTAAACCTTCAGGCCAGAACGGAGCTGCTGATCACCAACCCTCTCAAACTGCTTGAACAGTTTGTTGATTGTGTTCTGGATGGATTCATGCCGTTTCACCTCTGCTCTTATGGCACTTGACTGAGCCAATTTGTTGCTGCTATTCATCTTGAAGTATGTAGATTGAAATAAACTGGGTAAAGAATACAGTTGCTTCAGCCCATTTGAACTCCTCTCTTTTTCGTTCCACAAATGAACCGTTAAAATGCAAAAATATACTCCAAAAGAAAGGTACACTCAAAAGTCTAGACCACAAAACACCAGAGCTCTCATTGCAACATGTTTCAGTTTCCTCTGATGGCTTTGAACTGACTTCCTTATTTCAAATCGTTTGTGCTCTAGGCAACACTAACAACTGCAAAGGTTATTTTTGCGGATTCAAAAGTCATACTATTTTCTTTTAAATTATAATACAATTTCAGGTCCAATAGGTGCATTAAGTGTTTGTGTTAATAGATATCTCTATGTTCACAATAAGGGCATAACAACAGGCCTATAGCAACACTGACAGCATCAGAGCCTCTACTTGTCTCGTGTTGCTGGTAGCTGGTGTTGCTGTACATTACATAATGCCAATGCATGGGTAAGTTGATGTTTACATAACAATCATCTATCTGCCTTTGAGTGCCTCCTGTGTCTCTATCTTTCTCACCCCTCTGCACTATGTTGCATTCTCCTTGTCAAGGCTTGTGGAGTAAGGCCTTCCATTTATTTATGATAATCATTCATTACCCCATATGTGATATGAATAACATATTACACTATATTTGATTTTATTCAAGAATTATGATATTTGGAAAATGTTGCACATTTTCTCTTCCAGGGATTAGTAGTCTTGATGATGTCATGTTTTGCACAAACGTCATGACAACGCCCTCTTTTCACTTGTGTGCTGTTGCGTGCCAGACCAACAACAAATCAGTTTAGCCAGTTAGCCTGTGAAAGCTTTGCTATTAAAGCAAYGTCTTTGTTTTAGAATTTCGATAAAAAATACGAATATGGTCTGTGGTGGATTTACCTGCTCTAAAAACGCGCTTTGTTCCTTAAATGTGGTTTACATTGTGAGTATTGAAGTGGAACATCTTAGCTAGCTAACGTTAGCTTGCTACACAGCTAAACTGGATAGCTAGCTAACTGGCAAATGGAAGATTGTGTAACTAGCTAGCTAACACTTTTTTATTTCGTTTTAAGTAGCTTACGATGTCATCTAACTGGACATATGGGTAATTTCTGACGTAGATTGTTGCTTTTGCTAACGTTAAATGTATTGTGTCAAATATTTAACGTTAACATTAGCTAGCTAACCAAATAACGGTATCCTACTAAAGTTAGCTAACTGCTACATTAGAACGCATCATTGCTTGGGTTGGGTAAAAACATAGCTACATCTGCAAGTGAATAACTAGTTATCTAGCTATTCCAGACAATGCTGTACATTAGCTAGCTAGCTGACTCAGTAGGGTTTTTATTTAGCTATATAACTAGCTCACAGTGAGCGTTATCTCCCTCGACCTCTGAATRGTCACTGACACGTGTTACAGCTGGTCCACTCGGTCCTGCCCCACCATCACCCGGGTTCACGTTTTGGTTTGTGGGTGGGGGGGTTGGGAAACCCTGCTATAGTGCATACTTCTCCTCTGCCAGCTCAGCCCATAGATAATAGATCTGTGTGTGTGGTGTTTTTGTTAGCATGCATTCCTCAATCAGCACGTTGGCCTAGTTATTATCTTACCTTTCCCATGTCCTCAGCACAAACTGCCTCAACACTGTTGTATCAGAGACAGTTGTTCCTTACTTGATTGCTTGTTTGGTTACCTCTTGCAATGACTTCTTCTAACCCTGGTTCCAGATCTGTTTGTGCTGTCTTGCCAACTCCTATGAGCATTGCAAATATGTACCATGACCAAAGGAGTTGACAACACAACCACATCTGGGACCAGGTTAACAGTTAACTGTATTTGACTACTTCTCACCAACCCCCTCCTCAGCTGGTAGGTCTGCTGCTGATAGGCGTGGCAGCATGGGGGAAGGAGTTTGGCATCGTGTCTAGCATCCACATCATCGGTGGGGTCATAGCTGTGGGCTTCTTCCTGCTTCTCATAGCCATCGTGGGACTCATCGGAGCCATCCACCACCACCAAGTCATGCTCTTCTTTGTATCCTTTATATGTTTTGTAGGAGGAAGTCTCCTAACGTGGCTCAGTTTGAGTCAATCGTTGGGCTTTAATTACAGTTTCCCTGACTTCATTGTATTGGGCAACATTTTGGAGTAGTGTATCTATTAAGCCAACCAAAATCTAAGTTTTTGTAAGAAAGGTGGAGATAAAATGAAAGATTAACATCTCATGGGGAGTTGTATGACATTTGTTATTGTAAGAGAAAAATATTTGATTAAAATATGTGAAAAGTCCAGACTGGGCTTAATGGGTAGTACCCTTAAACCCATAGATATTCCAAATAAACCCACCTCTTAAATAATCAATTTTAATCAATTTCCAAATGTTGAAAACATACAAACGGACATTTCTTATGGGATCTTAGATTATATGAATCTCCCCAAAATGAAATTACCACTCATAACAGCGGGGTGTCCATTCGTATCCACAGAGATCAATGTGAACCTAGGCTTTTGTTTTTGCCAACCAGTACACACCTGATTCAACTATTCATAGACTTCAACTATTCAAGACCGGATTAGTTGAATCAGGTGTGTTATTGCTTGGTTAGAACACAACCCTGCACCCACACTGGCCCGCTGTGGATAAGAAGCCATGCACAAAGACCAGAACACACACAAGTTTAAATGAATTATCTAAATGCTGGTTCACATTTGCTGTACTCCTATTATTGTTAATTAGTTCAACTTGTCTTCCTAAAGCCTGTCTGAAGACAGTTTCAAATCTCCCTCTCTACTGTTGCATTACAAAGGTACATGTGGTGAACCAACAAATAGAATCACCTGGATGAATGAGAGACAACAATATGACAATGCCCCGGGCCTAACTGCATGAGTAGTCGTCCAATGGTCATCTTCTTGTCCCTCATTTGTTTCCATTTTTTTCTGCTACTTGTAGGTCTTCTATCCCTGATATCCTTAAAATCTTCTCTCTCTGCTGTCGTGTCTTTGGCTATGCCGGATTAAGTGATATGACATGCTATTCTATAAAATAATTTTTAAGCTAATCAGGTAAATAATTAACTAGAAAGTCGGGCACCACGAAATAATGTTTATAGAGCTGTTATCTTCCGAATAAACTCTTAAAGACCTAGTAATCTTTTACATCAATAGCAGTCAATATTTAATCGTCACCTTATTTAGTCTCATCTGAAAGTTGTAAATTCTTGGTTATTTTCACAAACCCTGGCTAACAAGTTGAATCAGCAATACAAAATMTGGTTTATTTATTTACTAAATACCTAACTAATCACACAGAATTACATCTACACAGAATGGATCATACATTGATTACAAATTATGTCATAAAGCAAAACGTCCCTAGTGGACGGAACAGATATGACAGCTGGTTACACAAGGAAAGGGGGTTGGGTTTGAGTGAAAGAGCGGGAAGACTGAGGAGCAAAAAGATTTTGTGTCTCTATCGGGGCTGTAGGCAGCTATGCTATCGTAAATACAGTATCTTATGCATTCAAAATTACCAGCCATTTGAAAAAGGAAAATGCAGTTAATATTTACTCTGAGCTGCGCTTCGATCGGTTGGTCGTAGATGGGAGGCCGGGTTTTCCTTTGAAGAATGTCTGGTGGTAGAATGGATACTTGGTAGTACCGTCGTCGTGTGGTAGACAGATACTCTGTCAGTCCTCTCCTAGCCCACGTCTACAGTTGCTGCGCTAATGCAACGGCTAGGAGGTAACACTTCTTTAGTGAACAAGAGTTCAAAGTTCATACCAAGTTGCCATACTTTAAGCTCATGCTATATTCTGGCTGGTATAGTCGAAATTCATCCTTCCGGCGTGTAGGTTGTCACCTTCACATTGAAATTCGATGCTAATTTCTTCGGGTTCTTGCTGAGGTTGGCTTAGTTCTGTAGGTGGTCTTTGTCCTTTGAACAGAAAGTTACATTTTCGTCAAGGGGCTTATATAGGATTGGGAGAGAGGGCCGTGTTTACAACCAGTGTCTGTTCACATGGGCGGGGGGCCACTGAGTTGAGCATAGTTTACTCATGAAAACCAATTCTCTCATTTAGGAGCTAAAAATTTAATTTAATCTTTTCACAAATAGTTTCATATTTAAACATTTAAATTGCACAACAATTCCATGTGAATCTGATAACTAGAATGTGTAGATTTTCCAAGATACAGTTTATGTCGTCCTATCATCAGTAATCATGTCTCAGACGCCAACTGAACTGACATCATATTCATTAAGTCCCAACACATATTTTCAACTGGTTGGATTACCGAAATATGGTTCCGTTTCCTATCTTTTGATGTCACCAGACTCTCTCTCAATGTTAACAAAAGGATTTTCAATAGTCACATTGGTAGAGAGAGGAAAAAGGGGAAAGGTATTTATGGGGGTCATAAACCTCCCCCTCAGGCCAACGTCATGACACTGCATCAACGACTACCTGTCTACTCCAAACGTCTTGGAGAGACTACAGAGGCTTTTTAATTGTTCTTACTTTTGTTAAAGGCACCATGGATAGATGCATAACTGTAGTTTGAGTATTTTAATCAACATAAATCGGAAGAAAATACATAGTTATGCTCAGGCTCATTGAATATTAGGGATATCAACACACAATCCCCATGTGTTTCAATGCATGCTGGGCTTAATTGAAACAACAATGATTTGTAGTAAAAAAAAAAAAAAGTTTGGGGAATAAATATACACTATAGACTACAATGCAAAGTTAGTATTGAACAATATTTATTTTCATTTCCAGGGGGTGCTTTGTGTTCTACTGTAACTGTTAAGCCCACCTGAGATAAATGTCAAATTTACAAAAATGTGAATGTATAACAATGCAAGGTTGATTTAACAGTAAAATAAGACAAAATGCATAAATAAATGTGAGCTGTGAGTTCTTGAGATCTATTATATTGTTGTGGTTCACCAAGTTATGTTGCTACTGTATTGACTGTGACATGTGGTACGACAGCTAGCATGAAAAACACATGGTTTCAATTGGCAATAAATAGTCATTTATACCCATGTAGTATGCTATCATGTGTATATCAACACATGAATCTCTTAATTTTACATGAAGTATGATCACTTATCTGAGAAGGTGCAAAAAACATCTGGAAAATGTGTTTATCTGAGAGTCGCCACCACACAAGTTATTTTGCAGCTTTGAAATTGTAGGAACTTACAAATGTCAATAACTTAATAATAAAACATCTGGTTGTCTTCGAATAAAAACGGGTATGGATACAACGACTACATAAACTGGTTGAAATATTAAATAGCAGAAAATATTATTTTTTCCCCTTCTTTGAATCCAAAGATGGAAGTGGGCTTAATACTCCCATGTAGAAGCGCCATTGTAGAATGTAGAAGCTCCAATGTAGAATGTTCTCTCTCTCTCTCAATATAGGCCTAGTTGATAAATTACCAGTTTGTTGTTTCCTTTAACCGGGCCCTTGTAGTATATGATCATACTTTTCCTGGTATTCCTTGTCCAATTTGGAGTTTCATGCTCCTGCTTGGCCATGAACCAAGACCAGCAGGTGAGTACCATAGATCCCTCAAACTCAACTCTGGAGACCTGAGACACCAGGTGGGTGCAATTAATGATCAGGTAGAACAAAAAACCAGCAGGCTCCGGAACTCGTAGGGTAAGAGTTGACACTACCCCCGAGGAACTTGTGTAGATCTGAAAGGAATGGATAGATTCCCTTCCTCTATCCATTTCAGCTATGCCTTGTCAGCTGCTCCTTTCCACTCCCTCTTTCTCTGTAGAATCCATCTTTATGCCTGCGTTTAGACAGGCAGCCCAATTCGGTTATTTTTTAAACTAATTGGTCTTTGACCAATCAGGGGGAAAAAGAGCTGATGTGAAAAGATCTGTTGTGATTGATCAAAAGACCAGTTAGTTGACAGAAATATAAGAATTGGCCTGCCTGTGTAAACAGAGCCCATGTTCTCTTGTATTTCCACTCACTCATGTCCTCATGGGCCTGTGTGGCTCAGTCGGTAGAGCATGGTGCTTGCAATGCAAATTATCATGGATTCGATTCCCACTGGGGCCACCAAAAAAATGTATGCGCTCATGACAAAGTCGCTTTGGATAAAAGCATCTGCTAAATGGCATTAGTATTATTATTATTATATGTCCTCTCTTTCCAGGAGAAGCTGCTGAACTCCACCTGGAGTCTGATGAGCAACAACACCAAGGGAGAGCTGGAGGGCCGGCTGGACTGCTGTGGCCTGCTCAACAACACCCTCGGCCAGAAGCAGTTTACCCAGGACTGGTTCAGCTGCAATGCTGTAAGGATTGGCTGTACTTGTAATGCATGTTCCTGCAAAATACTAACTGGAAATAGTTGTACTTGTAATACATGTGTCCTTCTGCTCATACGAAGTATGACAGGGAAATGGTAGCTGAAAAAAGTATGAAAATGTATGCACCTACAACTGTAAGTCGCTCTGGATAAGAGTGTCTGCTAAATTACTCAAATGTAAAAATGTAGCTGTATTTTACATTTCCCCCTTGTTCATGATTAGTCACCACAGGAAAATGTATTTCAGAAATGACTTGGTTTTATCCATGAGTAATGCCCTGTCACATATAAATATGTGACGTAACGGTCAAGGAAGCTCTGAATGTTTCCCCCTTGCTTTTGCCAGTGTAGTGTGTACCTCGCTCCCTGTGCTTTATCAGAGTATTTGCCAGTTGATCTACTGTTAACAGTACACCACAGCTGAGACTGCGAGCGTGTCTGTCTTCCATTACAGCCGTGTAAAGACAGGAGAAACTGCTACACCTGTGGTACCATGATGCTACAGCACGCTACAGAGGCTCTGAAGATCCTGGGAGGGGTCGGACTCTTCTTCAGCTTTACCGAGGTGGGTGTCTGAGATGCGAGCCTTTCTTTAGGCACTTTTTGCTCTTTTCACACTATCGTGACCACCTGAACCCGAACCAAACGGTGCCAACTTGGATATTTTCACACTGTACACAATTCCAGACACTATGGTGGATACGCAACCAGGCCAGCTCAGTACATCTTGCTTTGGCTCAGTAGTGTGAAAAGCCATTTGGTATGACCACATCCTTGTCTGAATTATGTAATCATTTTCTTCCAGATTCTTGGGGTGTGGCTGGCAGTGCGGTACAGGAACCAGAAAGACCCCAGAGCCAATCCCAGTGCTTTCCTATAGTCGGTCTAACCCCATCTAATTAATGCAGTACTGTAGATTCCCAATGAGGAGATACACTGGTAGCGGTACATGTAGAATTGTGCACATCTAGAAACACTCAGGAGTTTAAACTGGACCACAATCATACAAATGGGCTCCGTTCCAAATGGCACCCTAGTCCCTCTATTGTGCACTAGTTTTGACCAGGGCTCCATAGGGCTCTGGTCAAAAGTAGTGCACTATATAGGGAATAGGGTGCTATTTGGGAGACATCCGCAGACAAGAGAGCGCATACAGAAGCTGACACACCCCTCCGATATACACACCTTCCTTAAATTCACACTGGACTAAAACACATCGCCTACCTACTGCATTAACCTCTGTTTGTGCAAGCACTCCTCTTCATATTGCCTAGTTTAGATTTAGCGAGAGGTCAAACTTCTCGATTTTGGCAAGGATCCAGATCTTATGTATGATAGGATTAATGGCTACCTCCATTTGGCTATTGCCCAGCCTTGATTTGAGTACCGGATCTTTGATGACTGACTATATTCCAACCATGTAACCGTAGACATTCTTTTACACTTGCCCTGCTGCACAGTCATACCTACAGTACCTTGTTTTCTCCCATGCCTATTGACAACCCTACTGTGTATAACGTTTAATAAGCAAATTTAATTAACCTTTTCCTCCAACCTGTATGTATTGTTAATTCGGCTGAGTATGGCCCTCTAGATTAGTGCTAGCTGTGATGTGTGGCACTACAGTATGGTATGTACCCACTGCTGTCAAATGCATTATTCAGGAAGTTTCTATTTTTCTCTCTTAACTTGAGGTGAAATGCTGTGTTGTTTGAAGTCAGATRGAAAATCTCAAAGTAACTGTTGTCGCAAAGGAATGGGTGCGCGTTGGAAGTGGTGTGTGATGGAAATGTATGTTTTTCAGATGAATTGATGATGCCGTAGATGCTGGTATTGTATTTTAGAAGTTCGATTTTAACTGAGCCAACTAATTTAACATTCACATAAGTAAGTAGGTAGATCGCCAATGGACTGCAGCCCTTATTGTTGTACATGTATATAATCTTTTGAAATTTTTCAATATCATGAAAGACGGGTTTGATGGTTAAGATGATCCACACCTCCTGCATTTCCGATGTTCCTTTGTTTCACAAATGATGTCAATAAGTGTAACGATTTAGTGACCTATGAGGGACATGGTAGTCAAGTACACTATGACCTCTCCAATAGCAATAGTTCACGTCTCTGAATTGGTTTATGATAAGGTAAGAAAGTAGTAAGATCATTTGGGTATGTCTAAGTCTTGTATTCTTCCAAAATAATTGTAATGAGCAATACAATGTTAACTGGCACCTTTAACTGGAAGGGAAATGATCTATTATCGATCATTTCAAGTTTTTAGCTGAAAATCAGAAGTTATGCCTAATTTGGTCGAAGCTATAGTGAAGTACCTGCTGTACTTGTTTTATTTTCCGTAATCCTCAGTTTGTTTGTGCATTTGTTGTTTTGCTGAATGATGTCATTGGTTTTGTCCTCATTTGCTGACATGATTTTGTTCAACAGTGTTGAACTCATTTTTAAATCTTTTGATAATGCACAGCAGACATTTTTTTTAATGGGCTTAATATTCTAGTGTTAGTAAGGTGTTTTCGTTAAAACACATTACTGCTTGTTCTATGTCTTACACAGAGGTGTGGAGGAGTGGCATCTCATCTGGCCTCTATTGATCTGGATCAACTAAGATGAATTGAAATGTCAGCGCTTGTATTACTTGAACCACTTATGGTGAATTAATATGGTTTTGATGGTGGATATGGTGCTTGAGTGGAGCCACTACACGGTCTAATGCATATATATATTATCTGTACGCATTATATTAACTCTGTACCTTATAGACCATGTACCCTACTTAAAACCTTGTGCACTTGTTATCCCAATTGTACCCTATCTTGAATTTTTGAGACTTCAATTTCAAAATAAAAATGACAAGATAGGATAAATGTTTTACGTTGACTATTTTGAGACTCACTTCTAGGCAGGAAATTATCTCAATTCACATTTGAGTAGTTATTGTAATACACATGTTATCCATGGCCAGCTAAGGATTAGCTTGTTTTACAATGTGCAGCTCTCTCTATGTACCACACAGTGGCAGCACAGCGCTTATACCAATTCAGCTGCACAACATCCATATTCAATTGCTTAAAAAAGGAGTCAAGAGGAACTAGAAAAGGTGGACTATAGCAATATATTCCTGGAAGATCAGCTGACTAACATTAACAGTATGATAGAGGTATGTAGTCCTGTATCTATTGAATATAAATGCCACATACTGTACATTTTCCAGTCAGGTTTTAAGGAGTCAGGACTGGGAAAAAAGATTGAGGAAATTCTCTCAGACAATTGTAAGTGTATGAGGTGGTTTCCCTTACACAGATAAAGCCTAGTCCTGAACTAAAAATCTTACTCCATGGAGAATCTCCACTGAAAGTGCTTTTTAATCCAGGTCTAGGCTTCATATGTGTCTGTAAATCCGAATCCTTTTCATGCCTATAATGTAAGTCTATTGATCCTCTTGTTGGGTCCCATGACAGCAGACTCTGGGTAATAATACACAGGAGACCATTTAGTTACAGGCATTACTTTACCAATTCAAATAAATGGCACATAATTTTAAGTAAGCACAAACAAGTTTACTAACAATGGGAACATAATCTGAGTATCCCTAATTCCCTAGTCTATCCCTCCATGACATGAGATTGCTACCACCATAGTATGTTATACATTGATTTTATGTGGGACTGATATTGACATTGAATCAACAATATTCCGATACGTTGTACCATAGCTCATGCAAATTTTCAACACCCGCCCCTAGATGGGATGTAACCAAATCACATGAGGGTGTTTTAATAGGCTACGTATACGACTTGGCCGGGTGGTGTACCTGCATACAGGTCGGGCGGGGCCTATCCCCTGGAGTGTAATAGGAACATTTATGTAAGTAAAATGTGCCTAGTAAGGGCTTTGGTTCCTCAGAGTTTCCGGTACGCGGACGGCAGTGTGGTTTGGACACCTCGCTGGTCCACAAACTGGGTGTGTGTTTGTGTGTGTGGTTTGAACACCTCGCTGGTCCCCATCATCCCCATCCTGTCAGTGTGCTCTCCTGAGGGCCTACTGCCAGTTCATGTCCCAAATGGCACCCTATTCCCTATTTAGTGCACTACTTTTGCCCAGGACTCAAAGGGCTTTGGTCAAAAGTAGTGCACTAAATAAGGAATAAGGTGCCATTTGGGACTGAGCCCGTTCCCTACCCTGTGATGCATGTCCATATGCCGGGTGTATTAACTTGGAGGAGTGGAGGAGCTGTGGAGATTCACACCAACAGGGACAACCATCTGGCCCTATAATGATATTTTATGTGGTTGTGTGTGTTTGTGTCATGTAATGTACAATGCCTTTTCAAAGACATAAGTAACTAGTACCATATGCATCATACAATATCTTAAAATTATGGATTATATATTATATTAGAGATCTGATAACATGGCCATTTATCTATCWAATTAGCATAATACTAAAAAATCTAGAGATATCTTGTATATACATTTTTACATGGGCTGAGTTTCAATCCACCGCATCTGCCGATATCGGCCTTCTGCGGTGGAAGGTGGCAGAGCTACAGAGGTGTTTGTCATCTCGGAAAATTGGTCTTCTCACGAAAATGTCTGTAGCTTCCAAACAATTTGGCCTACAAACTAATATGACTAATATGGAAAGAGGAGATTCTCATGACTACGACCCCCACAAGCGCCTTGGGACTCGTCTGAAGTCAGTACAGCCGATCTGCCAACTTCTGTCTGTAGCGTCCGAACAGTTTGGGCTACACACTAATATGACCCCAACATCGAAAGGTGAGACTCACGAACACGTACATGTGTTTTTCTCTTGGACGCCCACAAGCCTCACTAAACTCATAAGAGTTTAGAAAAAATAATTATGGAAGTATACTGTACATGGAAGTACTTTAGTTCCAATAATAAGGGGTTAAATATGAGTAATTAAATAAAATGTAAAAAATCCTGATCTTTCTTATATCTCTCATTTATTTTTTTACTATCTTTTTTCCAATGTATAGATACAGTTGAAGTCAGAAGTTTACATACACCTTAGCCAAATACATTCAAACTCAGTTTATCACAATTCCTGACATTTAATCCTAGTGAAAATTCCCTGTCTTAGGTCAGTTAGGATCACCACTTTATTTTAAGAGTGTGAAATGTCAGAATAATAGTAGAGAGTGATTTATTTCAGCTTTTATTTCTTTCAACACATTCCCAGTGGGTCAGAAGTTTACATACACTCAACTAGTATTTGGTAGCATTGCCTTTAAATTGTTTAACTTGGGTCAAACGTTTCGGGTAGCCTTCCACAAGCTTTCCACAATAAATTGGGTGAATTTTGGCCCATTCCTCCAGACAGAGCTGGTGTAACTGAGTCAGGTTTGTAGGCCTCCTTGCTCGCACACGCTTTTTCAGATCTGCCCATAAATTTTCTTTGGGATTGAGGTCAGGGCATTGTGATGGCCACTCCAATACCTTGACTTTGTTGTCCTTAAGCCATTTTGCCACAACTTTGGAAGTATGCTTGGGGTCATTGTCCATTTGGAAGACCCATTTGCGACCAAGCTTTAACTTCCTGACTGATGTCTTGAGATGTTGCTTCAATATATTCACATAATTTTCATGCCTCATGATGCCATCTATTTTGTGAAGTGCACCAGTCCCTCCTGCAGCAAAGCACCCCCCACAACATGATGCTGCCACCCCCGTGCTTCACGGTTCAGATGGTGTTCTTCGGCTTACAAGCCTCCCCCTTTTTCCTCCAAACATAACGATGTCATTATGACCAAACAGTTCTATTTTTGTTTCATCAGACCAGAGGACATTTCCCAAAAAGTACGATCTTTGTCCCCATGTGCAGTTGCAAACCGTAGTCTGGCTTTTTTTATGGTGGTTTTGGAGCAGTGGCTTCTTCCTTGCTGAGCGGTCTTTCAGGTTATGTCGATATAAGACTCATTTTACTGTGGATATAGATACTTAGATACTTTTGTACCGGTTTCCTCCAGCATCTTCACAAGGTCCTTTGCTGTTGTTCTGGGATTGATTTGCACTTTTCGCACTAAAGTACGTTCATCTCTAGGAGACAGAACGCGTCTCCTTCCTGAGCGGTATGACGGCTGCGTGGTCCCATGGTGTTTATACTTGCGTACTATTATTTGTACAGATGAACGTGGTACCTTCATGCGTTTGGAAATTGCTCCCAAGGATGAACCAGACTTGTGGAGGTCTACAATTATTTTTCTGAGGTCTTGGCTGATTTCTTTTGATTTTCCCATAATGTCAAGCAAAGAAGCACTGAGTTTGAAGGTAGGCCTTGAAATACATCCACAGGTACACCTCCAATTGACTCAGGCTAATTGACATAATTTATCAGAAGCTTCTAAAGCCATGACATAATTTTTTGGAATTTTCCAAGCTGTTTAAAGACACAGTCAACTTAGTGTATGTAAACTTCTGAACCACTGGAATTGTGATACAGTGAATTATACGTGAAATAATAATTATTATTACGTGAAATAATAAGTCTGTAAACAATTGTTGGAAAAATGACTTGTGTCATGCACAAAGTAGATGTCCTAATCGACTTGCCAAAACTATAGTTTGTTAACAACAAATTTGTGGAGTGGTTGAAAAACAAGTTTTAATGACTCCAACCGAAGTGTATGTAAARTTCTGACTTAAACTGTATGTTATTCAATGCGTTTCTATGGGCAAATATCAGACCAAATTCAATGTTTCATCAAATAATACAACATTTAAAACATGATACTTACAGGGATCCTAAATACTTACAGGGATCCTAATTATAACATAAAACAATTGCATATGTTAGTAGCTTAGTAGAATCCCAGCCCTAGGTCCTTAGATCTTAGGGGTAATTATTTCTTATAATTGAACGTTACATTGCAACCACAGGGCATCAATACCCACATAGAATGTTGTTTGGAAAAGGTAACTGATATTTCTCTGTTATTTTAGATGATGGCTGTCGTCTTAACGGCTCTTAACCAACCATGCTATTTTTTTTGTTTTGTTGTGTTGTTCGTAACCTGTTTTGCACATAATGTTGCTGCTCTTATGACTGAAAAGAGCTTCTGGACATCAGAACTGCGATTACTCACCTCAAATTGGATGAAGAGTTTTCTTCAATGAGTCGGACGGGAGGGATATACTTCAGACGCCCGACCAGGCCCAGATCCCAGTCATTCGCTGGAGAAGGAAACTGAGATTTCACGGAAAAAGATCAGGATGCCTTGTGAGGATTAGGCGACGAGTGGCTAATCTGCCTTTGCCTTCCGTCCTGCTAGCTAACGTTCAATCGAAGTAAAATAAATGGGACAAACTGAAAGCACGTATATCCTACCGACGGGACATTAAAAACTGTAATATCTTATGTTTCACAGAGTCATGGCTGAACAACGACATTAAGAACATACAGCTGGCGGGTTATACACGCAGGATAGAACAGCAGCCTCTGGTAAGACACGGGGCGGGGGCCTATGCACATATGTAAACAACAGCTGGTGTATGATATCTAAGGAAGTCTCAAGGTTTTGTTCACCTGAGGTAGAGTATCTCATGATAAGCGATAGACTACTCTAGAGTTTTCATCTGTATTTTTCGTAGCTGTCTACATACCACCACAGGCCGATGCTGGCACTAAAACCGCACTCAATGAGCTGTATACCGCCATAAGAAAACATCGCTCATCCAGAGGTGGCGCTCTGGGGACTTTAATGCAGGGAAACTCAAATCAGTTTTACCTCATTTCTATCAGCATGTTAAATGTGCAACCAGAGGGGAAAAAAACTCTAGACCACCTTTACTCCATACACAGAGACACGTACAAAGCTCTACCTCGCTCTCCATTTGGCAAATCTGACCATAATTCTATCCTCCTGATTCCTGCTTACAAGCAAAAATTAAAGCAGGAAGCACCAGTGACTCGGTCTATAAAAAAGTGGTCAGATGAAGCAGATGCTAAACAACAGGACTGTTTTGCTAGCACCAACTGGAATATGTTCTGGGATTCTTCTGATGGCATTGAGGAGTACACCACATCAGTCACTGGCTTTATCAATAAGTGCATTGAGGATGTTGTCTCCACAGTGACTGTATGTACATACCCCAACCAGAAGCCATGGACTACAGGCAACATTTGCACTGAGCTAAAGGGTAGAGCTGCCACTTTCAAGGAGCAGGACTCTAACCTGGAATCTTATAAGAAATCCCGCTATGCCCTCCGACGAACCATCAAACAGGCAAAGCGTCAATACAGGACTAAGGTTGAATCGTACTACACCGGCTCCGATGCTCGTCGGTTGTGGCAGGGCTTGCAAACTATTACAGACTACAAAGGGAAGCACAGCCGAGAGCTGTGCAGTGACATAAGCCTACCAGACGAGCTAAATAGCTTCTATGCTCGCTTCGAGGCAAGTAACACTGAAACATGCAGGAGAGCATCAGCTGTTCCGGATGACTGTGTGATCACAATCTCCGCAGCCGATGTGAATAAGACCTTTAAACAGGTCAACCTTCACAAAGCCGCAGGGCCAGACGGATTACCAGGACGTGCACTCCGAGCATGCGCTGACCAACTGGCAAGTGTCTTCACTGACTTTTTCAATCTCTCCCTGTCTGAGTCTGTAATACCAACATGTTTCAAGCAGACCACCATAGTCAGTGTCCCCAAAAACACTAAGGTAACCTGCCTAAATGACTACCGACCCATAGCACTCACGTCTGTAGCGATGAAATACTTTGAAAGGCTGGTCATGGCTCACATCAACACCATCATCCCAGAAACCCTAGACCCACTCCAATTTGCATACCGCACCAACAGATCCACAGATGATGCAATTTCTATTGCACTCCACACTGCCCTTTCCCACCTGGACAAAAGGAACACCTATGTGAGAATGCTGTTCATTGACTACAGTGCAGCGTTCAACACCATAGTGCCCTCAAAGCTCATCACTAAGCTAAGGACCCTGGATCTAAACTCCCACTGCAACTGGATGCAAGACTTCCTGAAGGGCCGCCTCCAGGTGGTAAGGGTAGGTAACAACACATCCACCATGCTGATCCTCAACACCGGGGCCACTCAGGGGTGCGTGCTCAGTCCCCTCCTGTACTCCCTGTTCACTCATGACTGCATGGCCAGGCATGACTCCAACACCATCATTAAGTTTTCGATGACACAGCAGTGGTAGGCCTGATCACCGACAACGATGAGACAGCCTATAGGGAGGAGGTCAGAGACCTGACCGTGTGGTGCACGGACAACAACCTCTCCCTCAACATGATCAAGATAAAGGAGATGATTGTGGACTACAGGAAAAGGAGGACCGAGCATGCCCCCATTCTCATCGACGGGGATGTAGTGGAGCAGGTTGAGAGCTTCAAGTTCCTTGGCGTCCACATCACCAACAAACTAACATGGTCCAAGCATGCCAAGARAGTCGTGAAGAGGGCACGACAAAACCTATTCCCCCTCAGTAGACTGAAAAGATTTGGCATGGGTCCTCAGATCCTCAAAAGGTTTTACAGCTGCACCATCGAGAGCACCCTGACGAGTTGCATCACTGCCTGGTATGGCAACTGCTCGGCCTCCAACCGTAAGGCACTACAGAGGGTAGTGCGTACGGCCAAGTACATCACCGGGTACATCACCACTGCAAGGCAAGTGGTACCGGAGCGCCAAGTCTAGGTCCAAGAGGCTTCTAAACAGCTTCTACCCACAAGCCATAAGACTCCTGAACAGCTAATCCAAATGGCTACACAGACTATTTGCATTGCCACCCCCCCCCCCCCCCCCCCCCTTCTACGCTGATGCTACTCTCTTTTATTATCTATGCATAGTCACTTTAATAACTCTACCTACATGTATATATTACTTCTATTACCTCGACACAGGTGCCCCCGCACATTTACTCTGTACCGGTACCCCCAGTATATAGCTCGCTATTGTTATTTACTGCTGCTCTTAATATTTTATTATTCTTATCTCTTTTTTTGGGGGTGGGGAGGGCGGGAGGGGTGGCGGGTGGGGGGGGGGGTTTCTTAAATCTGCATTGTTTGTTAAGGGCTTGCAAGGAAGCATTCGGCGTAGCTCTTCACATAACAGAAGGAGGGGAAATGGCGTCAAATAATCATAGAAATAGAAAGACAAGAATGCAATTCTGACTATTTCTATGGATGGAACCATGAGACAAGAGACAAGATAATGATGTGTCTGGATCTAGATCTACATTCCTCTCACTGTAACGATGCAGCTAGGGCCAACAGGAGGGGAAATCATTGTCATCAGTTCAGTAAGAGGAGAGAAACAGGTCAGTAAGCCTATCAATAATGTAACAGACCGACCGGTGGGTGGGTGGATGCATGTTGTTAGTGCTCATAAAAAGAAAGACGCCCTGCCCTGCTACGCCTGAAACTGTCAGTATGGGAGATGATATACTGTTGGTATCATAATTCCCCCATTACAATAAGAATGGTGGTGTGTGCATGTTAGGGTTCATAAAGATAGCCCTGCACTGCTATGTCTAGCAGTATGGGAGAGTGTAAGGATATCTTGTGATCGGAATTATTCTGTTACAGTATGAATCACACCCCATACACTCATTAGTAGGAAGGATCATATCGGGGCAGGTGGTGAGAGTGGGGGTGGGGCAGGATGTTTACGAGTCACTGAAACTACTCCTCAGATTACCATAAGAGGTTTTTGTGTAGGAATACGGGATAGCAAATATGACTGTTTATGGAGACTTCAAATAATAGCCTATGAACTGCCTCTCAAACCAAGCTCCATGTTGAAAAATCCACAAGTGCAGAGTATGTGTGAAAAATCTATTCTGGTCAATCTAAGAGTAGAGGGGGATCTGTGCAGGGCSGCAGGGAATTACTATGGGTTCAGAATGCTGAGTGTGGGGGCCGGCCAGTGGTCAAGGAACAGCCAATAATTCAGTGTGTGTTGTGTAAATGTGTGTATGTGTGTGTGTCTATTTATGTGTGATTAAACAGACCTTACAACCCCAGCGTGTGATATAACCGAATTACCTTGTCTGGTGCACTCTGCGAAATGGCCCCGAGACAATTCTCCCTCACCAAGGAAGGAGCATGAACTTTCTCAGGTGCTTCTCCATCACCATGACACAAGGAATTGCATGGACATTATAGTAAACTAGTGGTTGCTGGTGTATTAATCCGTGCTTGATTTAGGCAGAAGCTCACCGGAGCTGAGTACCAGGACCTCACATGTTCTACTGCTTGAACTCCTGTTCCTCTTATAGTATAATCATTCAAAAATATTGTGGAGCTCCTGCACCTAAATGTAAACAGTACCGGTACCTATTTCAGTCCAAGTCAATCACTGATAGTGTCCTGGTCGAAAAAGACTGAGACCCCATAGATCAAAAGTTGTTGATAATGTGGAGTGTAGAAACAGGTCAAAGAAAGAGTGGTGGAAAAGAAAGGGTCCGTGAATTCGTAGGATCATGCACAAGAAATAAAGAAAGAAAGAAAGATGCTCAGGCGTCATCATGTATATTTCCCGGGAGTGTAGTGCATGTGGCACTGTGACTGCACACGTCACTAGGCGAGATCGCACCTTGGACAGCGACAGCGTCGTCTGTCAATACAACAGCCGAACGGAATCTGCCCTCCCCATCCCTAACTACAGGGCTCCAGAGAGGGTGCATCCATATCATACAGCGGAGACAGACTAATGACTGTAGAGAAGAAAATGATAAAAGTATACCAGTGTCATGCAGTTTTTCATTCTTGTAGGCTAGTATTCATTCCGGAAGTAGGTGCTGCGTTGGTTCACTATCAAAGTCGACCATTTCGAGGAGGAATCAGGCAGCGCGAGCAAGCAGTAGGCTATCATCATCATCACCATCTGAGAGGCTAGGCTACAATATCAATGGCATTAGGCTACTGCTGTAATTGCCCTCTCGGATGTGTAGACATCTCCATCGGTCTGTAATTAGAAGATTGCAGCAACTGTTGTTTTGAATTCTGGTCTGTTATTCTTAAATTTCGGTGCACCATATTTTCAACGCAAAGATTGAAGACACCGAAGAGAAATGCTGATGGCTATCAAATGAAGGTGGGATGTATCGCTGTTTTGAGTGGATATATTTACAGATATATTTAACATGAAAATTCACTGGATTGTAAATTGGATCCACTCTGTGTGGACGTCGGGTGGAATGAGGTGGACCATTCTTGATGGATCAATCCAAAACATGACAGAGGTGGAATAGAATAGAAAAATCATGATCTGACGGTTGGGATGCTACTAAGGATCATTAAAAAGACGATATAATCACACGTCTGCATCTAACTTTCATTATATCGTCTGTCCGCACCCTTTTGGATTATGCTTCTTGACAACAGTCCCAGATATGACTGTGGGGTTGGAAATGGAATGTTGTTGTTTTTTTACACCTCGTTCTATTTTATGTCTCTCCGTTGTTCACTCTCCCACTAGTCCACACTGGCATGTCTTCTGCTTTGTGTAGCAAACATATATTTTTGCTGCAAACCCCTAATGCAAGCTATTTGATGATGTGTATAATTTAGATCGATAGTGCAGGCAATGGACGATATAGGCCTATCACGTATTTGTGGTGATAGGGGTGGAGGAAGAATCTAGCTTGACAGCATTCGCAGAGTTGTTTCGTAATGAATATTGAGAGAGTGTATCGAGCTTCTTAAGAGGGAAATCTCTCATCTGCATTGTCTTAGACACACATGCCATCAGAGACAACAACCAAGACGTGGTCATTTATTTCTTACCATTTGACAGAACATTTACAGTAGGGTGATCCTACAAGTTTTGTAAGCTCATCAGTGATGCTATTCAGAAAATGTTTAGGTAAAATCCCCTAAATAATAGCATATGCAGCACAATAATAGGCTAAAGATAATAGGCGTATAATAATAATAATAACCCTTCTCCTAAATCAAAGGCATATTTTATTTTTTCTTGAGACCACCTTATTTTCAAATTGGTTTCATTCCCTTCTGAATAATTAATGTAGCCAAACATGTTCAAATATAGGATCCGCATGTTTTTCAACGAACTGAAAGTACTGGTTTTTATGCGAGACGATTCGAGACAGCCTGAACGACCCGAAGCAGAGAGACGGTCCAGCATGCGGGGTCTTGGGATGGGCGGCTGCGGCTGGCCTCCCTTTGTGGACTGCTCCTCCCGGGATGACGAGGAGGAGTATTACGGGACGGATCCTCGGCCTCGGAGCCTGGGCTTTGAGGAGAAGGACCCCAAACTGCAAGTGGGCCTGGATGCGGTGTCGCTCACTAGCACTGCAAGCAGCCTGCGCTGTCGTATCTGCTTTCAGGGTCCGGAGCAGGTACTGTCCCAGATAGATACATACGCCTTCGTTGTCCCGCTTTTCGCGCCACAACACAAAACTGCTCAATTTGACTATTAGGCAATAGCCCTACGCTGTCCATGGTTCTGAATGTTAGTGCGCGTGTAGGCCTATAGTAAACCTATATTGCTACATTTTGACCTGTTTCGATTTGGTGTGTTCTGTGACATTGACAAATTGATTTGGTTGAGAAAATACGACAAATACAATTGTTATTTTAGTACTCTATAGCCTACAACAATGTTGATTATAGCTTGACTGATGTCATGGTCCACGTGTGCACGTGAATAATAATTGGCCTGGTAATGAACTGGTAACGAATGTCAGAAGAGCAGAAAGAGACTGGAACCCAGGCTATGTCTGTGGGCCTCTAAGCCAATGAATGTATAGGGATGCAGAACAATGAACGGAGCTTTGGTCCTCAGCCAAAATTTGACACAACAGATGTGCAGAACCTGTACAGCCTGGCTGAGCTCGTTAACCATGGCCTTGAGATAATGAGATATGGTGTAAGTGCCACTGGAGCACAGATGGAAATCACCACTTAATCACTTTGTGAGATTTTATGTTTGTCATAGCATTATTACAGTATACAGTAGGTGCTACTTCATAGCATCTGTAAACTCAATGGGAGCTATGCAGAAATGAAAAACTATAAAAAGGAACAGGCAGGTGTTTTACACCTGTAATATAACCTTAAGAAATGTTGATCAGTTACCTGGTTCTGACCAGTTGTTCCACGTGGTTTGGATCTCAGGCTAATTGGCCGGGCCTTAAAGTGAATAGACTATGAGGCAAAGGCAAACACACATTCAGAATACATTTAAAGAATGATTTAAAAGCAGCATCAATATTCTTTAGATTGACATGATAGGAACTTATCTTTCAGCACTGCTTCCCTGTACCACTTCAACTTCATGATTACTTAGAAGATAAGCTATTATCTTAGACTCAGCCACTTTGTCATTTAATTGTTATTTCATTATTCAAGTGGGTCACAACAGGGGACAGTCATGTCCCTGTCAGTTGAGCAATTACTTCTACAAATATAATAACCTTGCTCTGTGGGACGCATGAAATATGATTCATAATTAAACTTCCTGTCAGAGCCGTCAGGAGGAGGACTCCATGGCATTGCAATGGCATGTGCACCCATAGAAATATAATATCTAGAACGGGCATCCCTATTCAAGTCAAGGTGACATGATGGGTGGTCTGGGGTCTTAGGAGATTTTATACTAATAATAATATATGCCATTTAACAGACACCTTTATCCAATGCGACTTACATTTTCCCATTCTAGTGATTATTTTTCTCTGTGCTCCATCACCAACCTTTCCACTTGACATGGTCTTGCTTCAGAATAGGCTGTGCCAGAGCCTATTCTGAAGTATGGAATGTTAGCCAAATATGAGGCGCTGGGCAGTGCCAGGCAGCATGGATGGGTGTGTGGGTGGGTGGACACACTATTACTTTTACCTGGCTTGACATTTTGCTGTACAACAAATGTTTGTTTAAGTTTTTATTCAGTTCCTCATATACTGCTGATATACTTCCTCATATACTGCTGACCAGTTTATGACTGATGGGACATGTGGCTCCTCTCCCCCACTCAAATCGGTATGTTGTTAGTCAATGAAAGTATCTTATAATAACAAGGTTTAACAAGCCAACTRGGGGAAAATAAATGTAAAAAACAGGAAAAGATTATGAAGTGTCATTGTAATACCACTGTCAAAAAACACGCAACTGGTTATTTAGGGAGAAATACACATGGGTTAAATGAGTCACTCTCTACCAACTGAACCAAAATGAAAACATATTTTCCCCATTTGTGCTTAAAAATCATTTGGGATCCAATTATTTCTGGAGTGAGGGTAGTTTCTAATATGGCACTATTAAATACAATTTTAAATATGGATGGTTAACTTTAGATTTTGGTTGTGGTTTGATCTTGTTCATTGCTACCAGATGTATTTGCAGATTAACTTGATATAAAAAGTAGAAGGTAATACTAGTTTTGCGTGCTCTTAGAGTAAATGGGTAAATGTGTACACATGACTCATGCCAAACGTATTCAAAACATCTCAACATACTCCCCTTTCCTTCATGAGTCCTCATGGACTATGTCCCGATTCTCCACCCTTTTAAAGTATGCACTTGCACATTCCCGTCACGGATTTCACAATCTACTTAAATGGGGATGATCTAATTAGATGGTTTGCTGTAGGTACTGCAAGCAATGAATAGGAAACTGCATTCAGGGGAATTACTAGGCTACTTTTTAACTTCAGCACATTTAGATGTGTATAATTAGACACATACATGACTGTAAAAAAAAATCTACAACGCTCATCATTCTCTCTATTCCTCAAGAGTCAATCTGATGAAAGTTCTTCTTTACCCATCCTACCCATCCAGATGAGAAGTGCAATGTTTGCTGTAGGTACTGCAGTAGGGCCTGTATTGATTGAGTCCACTGAGAGTCTGTCTCTGCGCTGAAATGGCAACCTATTCCCTATATAGTGCACTACTTTTGACATGAGCCCTATGGGCCCTGGTCTAAAGTAGTGCAACATGAAGGGAATAGGGTGCCATTTGGGACCCGTTTGGTGTGAACAGTAGGGGTTGAATGGCTCACCTCCCGTTCACCTGCCTGCCCTTCAAATCACTGTGCACCCCTGCCGATGTTGCCGGGCCCTAATTGGCTCGTTCTGGCCAATAGGCCAGCATCAAGCTGGGCACATGCATTGATCTACTAATTATTCCTAGACATGTATCATTTTAGCATTGAGTAATATACTACCCTCGACATTTAGCTACAGTACTGACGTTTTCACCACTTTTGATTTTCCATTTACTAAGGTGGAAATTGTGGAAGAGGAGGAAGATACTCTAATTAATAATGAATAGGTCATTCATAGTTGCTTTATGACTGTTTCCAACTCTAAAATATGTGGGAGGATTGTGATATTGTGTTAAGGTGCCCCACAACCTGTGTGGGTCCACCCATTGTATTTTTACTGAGTGTGCCAGACAGACATACACAAAAAACAGTAGCTTTGGTGAGACATTGAGGGCTATCCATAATCCAGTATTGTTTCTTATTCCAAAATATTTCCAATTCAGAAATAACCCATGGTGTGTTATGCCACATCAGACTCAGATCACAGAACATTGACTTGAATGGGAATGTTTATTCTAGTCATTCTAATTCTATGGTTGGACCCCTCTCTCTCCTGCAGGGAGAGCTGCTGAGCCCATGTCGCTGTAAGGGTTCTGTGCGCTGCACCCACCAGCCCTGCCTCATCCGCTGGATCAGCGAGAGAGGCTCCTGGAGCTGTGAGCTTTGCTACTTCAAGTACCATGTCCTGGCCATCAGCACCAAGAACCCACTGCAGGTATGTCTCGTCACTCCGCCCAAACCCTCATTCTCTAGGACTTACGCTCTGGCCAGAKTCAGACCCTAGTCCTTAGGTACTTCATGCAGTACAATACAATAGTAGCTCCACTTTGCCCACTTTCGTGATTTTCCTCATATTGCTTATACCTATCCAATCCTTTCTGATTTACACAAGTGTCTAGGGAGTAGGGGGTCTGTCTCATCCACTCCAGTCATGTGTGCATTGTGCACTAGGTCTACTCTCATCTTCCAAATCAATGACGGTTTTTCTAGTGGCCACAGCCCACAGATCTTATCTCACAGGCAGTTTTCTGCTGATGCATCAACTTCAAACCATGCACAATACCGCTATCAGAGTATTACGCAGTGCTCTGCTCTGGTGCACTAGTCTAGGCGTTACAGTTACTCACTCTGCTAGAACAAATCTTGGGCACTCGCAAGGATGAAAGTGTGAAAACTGGACCTGTGCTGACACATTTTCCTGTTGCGTCACTAGATCTGCGCCTGAAATGAAATCCTATCCATTTGACTGTTTCCCCTTTCTTACTGGCCCTTTCTTGGCCCTCGTGTCCGTTCTGTTCAGTGGCAGGCCATCTCCCTGACGGTGATCGAGAAGGTCCAGATCGCTGCCATCATCCTGGGCTCCCTGTTCCTCATCGCCAGCATCTCCTGGCTCGTCTGGTCGTCCCTCAGCCCCTCGGCCAAGTGGCAGCGCCAGGACCTGCTCTTCCAGATCTGCTACGGCATGTACGGCTTCATGGACATCGTGTGCATTGGTGAGGAGGAGGAATCACAGAAGACACACACACATACATTAACATGCACACACACACACACACACACACACACACACACACACACACACACACACACACACACACACACACACACACACACACACACACACACACACACACACACACACACACACACACACACACACACACACACACACACACACCACACACACACACACACACACACACACACACACTGTGAAGCTTTGTAGATTCTACCTGGTAAAAATGGTGCATTGCCAGACTCAAAACAGATGGCGCTGCTTACGTGTCTGCACTGTGTGGTTATACCAAATGTCTGTAATTTGTTAGCACTAGAGTAAGTTGCTTTGTATGACAGATTTGTACCTATTACAAATCTGGTCGGTTCTTTCAAGATTCTGTCAACTCCATTGAGGAACTCCCAAGTATTTCATGCCTTAAAAATAATTGAATGTCGTGCCTCTTCCTATCTCTGTAAAATCATCTCTCTCTTCCTAGGGCTTATAATCCATGAGGGCTCATCAGTATACCGAATATTCAAGCGATGGCAGGCTGTCAATCAACAATGGAAAGTATTGAACTATATAAAAGCCAATGACTTGGGGGACCCGTTGAGTAGCAGTAAGGGTGGGGGTCGGGGCTCACGGAGTAACCCCCATGGCTTGGGTAGTGGCGGCAGCAGGAGACAGAGTCGGAGGTTCAGGACTATTCTGGACCACCACTGTGGCTACACCATCCTTCATATTCTGAGCCAGCTACGGCCACACAACCCACGTATCGGCTCCTCGGCCAACCGGGAGGTGGTGATGAGGGTGACAACGGTATGAAACTGAGCGTGGAAGGGGTGGGTATTGAAGCAGGGTATAAAGCAGGGTATTGTTTTGTTTTCTGGGGGGGTCTGGTCGGTTCTTTCAAGATTCTGTCAACTCCATTGAGGAACTCGATTTCAGTACCCAGCCCAAGGAAGGATACGTACAGACAAGACAATGTCTGGACCTGCAGCCAAGGTACTATGATATTGTAACAACCCTTGCCTTGGTAGGCTCATTACGATCCCTGCCAAGTAGGTTAATCCTACTGGAGCAGTTGTTACGAGTTTGTCTATGGGCTGGGAGACCTGGGTTCGAGACAATGTGTTGGATGTTTGGAAACGTCCTGAAACAGCAACAGACCGCACATATGAGGATCTTTACAGGAGTTTGTTAAAAAAGCGATGCACATGATTTGTAATAATTGAAGAATGGTTATTATAAACTATGTAAACATGCAAACTATCCAACATGCTTTATAACAACCCAATCCAAGGATATTTTTCAGTCCGATTTCAGGATGCACAAAGAAATACATGTATTTTCTTTTTTTCTGGTGTGTTTTTTTTGGTATGGTTTCTTTTTTTGCCATTTAGATTTTTATACAGGGAGTATGATTTAAGGAGATACCTGAAACTCCTTATGGCACGCCAAGCATTTTCAAACAACTCTAAATAATAATAATAGTTCTGCGGTTCTGAAATATTGCTGTAGCTAATGATGATTAGGCTACAGACTGGAGAACAAAGAATACATCATATTACATCATACATCAAAGCCATCATATGAAAACTGACGTTAATTACTGCAAACAATACAGGGATCAAGGGATAGTCTACAAAAGGAAAATAATGCATTTATTAAGATTCAAATGACTCCTAGTCCTATCTTCTCTGCAATAAAGACATCTGTACATTTCACAGTGAATTTTGCATGGGTATATCATTTTTTTATGCCGCATAATTATCACATAACATTTAAGCACTTCTACAAATTTGCTCTATTCAGAAAGGTGCTTGTCAGAAGAAACACTTTTTATTCAGCTGGTTTTATTGCACCAAACCGTTTTTTTTATCTGACTGATGGCAGTGTTGTTTCAGCTATAACAGAGATGACCGACTTGCTGCTGTGTGCTGATGATTCAGATTTGATAACAAGCAAACAAACCATTGGATTAAAGATGGAGATCTGAGGATCCCTTATTATTCACTGTTTCACTCCTGTGTCTTTGTTTTTTCTTTTTACATACTTGTGCAGTAAAAATGGTTTGCTGATTATTTAATTGTGATTACTAGGCCTTCAAGAGAGATCTGCTTTACATTCAKATTTCTAGACGTTTCGCTTTCATTGTTGATCAACACAATCACATAAGGTGGACATTTATGGACTTTGGAAGATTGTCCTGTCTGTGTCAAAGGCCTGTTATTCTGTACACTCTGCTACATTATGGAAGTACACCAGGTTGTGTTGTGGCTAATTGTCGCCACCTAGAGAACTAATCACCTTGTCTCTGGATAATGCATTACAGAACAGGTGTAATGAATTATGATGCTGTAGATGGCGCCCSAATGCCATACATTATTGACTACCTCGACGGCTCTAGCCCTAGGACAAAGTCAGCCAGGTAACGTGATATAAATATTGCACATTTATATCAAACGTTGCCCCCTCTCACCTCCAATGGCTCAAACACGAGGAGCCTAGATACTGTATATTGCAATAAGGTGCAACTGCAAACCTACATTACAGTTTAGTCCYTTCAATTCAGAGATGGGTCGTTCGCGAACGAAAGGCTCTTTCTGAACGGATCTTTTTGGTGAACTTCGGGAATTTGGCTCCCTTATTTGCATACTGCTACCAAAGATGGTTTATAAACTCTGCTGCTGCTACTACTACTGCTTTTTGAGCTCCAGACAACGATTATCTGTAGATATGGTATAAAACGTTATCTGAAGATGGTAATTCCTCACTGCAGGAACAATTGGTAGTGAGGAGAGCCTCATTCTGTACGCTACAGTTCCCCAGTGTCTACAAAAATATAAATACTTGCAGGCGATCTAATTTCGTCAGGTAAAATGTGTTTGAACTCACATTTCACTGTCTGACATAATGGTAGGCAAACTTTTAGCCTGTACATTAGAAATTTGTTCTTTTTCATGGTTTTTATTTGACTGTTCTCAAGGTAATTTACTCAAATTCGTATATGCAGATTTTAATCATGGACCATCTATATCCGGGTTGCACCCAGTTAATCAGACCAACATCACATGCGCACTAGCACGCAGTGCGCACAGGAAGCAGCTATGAAGATGTCATCCAAAAACATGGTAGACATTGGATGAATATAGAATGTTGATATCTTCCGCTGTGAGTGATTGTGAAAAACTCGGCCTCATTCAATGGATGTTTTGTGCACAAACGTGATGACTAATGTGTCTTATTAGGAATGTTCAAATCTGACTTCTCTATGTGGCCGTCTATGGAAATGGTATTTCTGGGCRGGGCGTCAGTTACACTGCAGTACCAATGCAAAACTGTAGTAGCAGTCGAAACCGTGCTTCTACAACGGAACCCTGGCCCCTTGACTTTGCCCTGTGCTAACCTGCACAGCTGGCCGAGATTATATTCGGTTCAGCCAATTAAAATCGTTGAAATAGTTGATTTGAGAGAGGTTTTAATAGAAATCCAACGGCACGTTTTGACGATCAAAACAACTAGTTCAAGTGTGTTTGAGCTGTCTGTGTAGAGTGCCAACTCCACGTAATTGACGCAGATTGTGCCCCCCCCCCGTAAAAGCACATCGCATCCGCCTATGTCGGCCTTCCACATATGCTTTGGAAGGTGGCCTTGCCAGAAGTCAGAGATGACAGACCAGTTTCCCACTAGTAGTTACGAGTTGGAAGGGCATTCAAGTGGATTTTCCCTAGTTGTATGGTATGTGGTAAATAGCACATTCCCACTTGGTTAGGAACACAGCATAATGTTTGCAAGTATGGCCCCGGAATGCCCAATACTACTTTATGCCGTATTCACTTCATGTCGGGAACCTGTAAATACCACCTTCCTACTGGGAAAAATGCATGTGAACACCCCTCCAACTATTTATTATGACTAAGAAACTCTGGTATGATTTCTGGACCCAGGTCGTTGCCACGTGCAAACAATACAATATACTGCACTAGGCAGTAGTAAGTACTGCAAGAAGCCCCTGGAGTGACGCCATGCCTGCTGTGATTAGTTGAGATTTCACAACGCAGTGGACCGCTCACGTCCCTTGACCCTCCCTCTACAGCATAGATGTKAATGTCATCACTCTGCAAAACCCATGTCACTAGGTCAGTCTGCAGCAATGCACAGAACAAATGTGGATATTCTGAACTTCTTCCCGAAAGTGGCAAAACAAACGAGCAGGTTTAGCAGATTGAGGCAGCAGTGAATGAGGTGGAGAGGGCAGAACAGACAAAGTCAAAGTGCAGCAAAAGAGTTAGCTACCACTAACCCTGCACAAACCTGTGGCTAACTAGTTGGTCTCCCTCAGCATAAGGGTTGGCCAATGCTAATAGACCCAAGAATAGCAAAGCACCCTTTACTTGCTCAAACAGCTGACCAATCAGCCTGTTACCAACCCAAAATTGTGTTTGACAAGATGCAATGCTATTTCACAGTAATCAAATTACAGTTTTTTTTTATTGCTTTGGTACTATTTTCGCAAGTTTGTTAAAATTTCACAACTCTTAATAAAAAATTCAAAACAGATCATCAAAAAGGCATTTTTTTTCAGAACTTTAAGCACCTTTTGAATTAACTAAGTACAACACACAATCAAACTAACTTTTTCACCAAACCTAATCAGTGTTTCATCTAAAAATACATTTCATATAAAGTCATTGCCTGTCACAATGCAATGCTCACAATACTGTTCATATGATTCTCTTCTCATTTGTTTAAATACATTTGACCATCACTTAATCCAACCGCTTAATGGTTAACTTAACCGTTTGGTAAACTTATAGATTTTAAACTGGTCGGTCTACTATATATGGCTTTTGAGAACTACAGAAATAAAACGTGTTTTGTAAAGTTGAAACATGTATGATACATGATAACCATACATAATGACATTATTGCTAATTGATTTCACATAGTGGTAACCACAATTAGTCACTATAAAATGGTGTGGGTGAAGACTTGCAATTTCTTTCAACATGGAGCAGGATAGACAGCGAGTGAGAGGAAGAAATCAAAGAGCTTGTGGACAAGGGCCCCGTCAGAGAGGTGGGCATTGGCCCCGTCAGAGACATCAACGAGGTCATGGCATGGGCCACATCAACGAGGTCATGGCATGGGCCACATCAACGAGGTCATGGCATGGGCCACATCAACGAGGTCATGCATGGCCAATCAAACGAGGTCATGGCATGGGCCACATCAACGAGGTCATGGCAATGGGCCACATCAACGAGGTCATGGCATGGGCCACATCAACGAGGTCATGGCATGGGCCCACATCAACGAGGTCATGGCATGGGCCACATCAACGAGGTCATGGCATGGGCCATCAACGAGGTCATGGCATGGGCCACATCAACGAGGTCATGGCATGGGCCACATCAACGAGGTCATGGCATGGGCCACATCAACGAGGTGGGCATCGGAGAGAGGGAGGCAGACTGCAGGGAACTGTTGTGTCTAATGAAGTCCGGGCCATCGTCGTTGACCATGTGGTAAACTGAGGCCTTACCATGGCAGAGGCTGCCAGACTAGTTCACCCCAATCTGAAATGATCAACTGTCAATTCGATCATGAGAACATTTCGGCAAGAAAACTGGTAAGTCTGCAGGATATGCAGTATGCTTTACCATTACATTTACAGTAAATGACATATTGTAATGCATGTAAATTCACAACACATTTTACAATATTCATACAGTATGATCTATTGAAAGTATACTCTGTTCTACCCTCAGAATTGACAGAAGACCCAATGGTGGTGGCCGTGTGCTGACCGACRTGCAGTGGTGGAAATGGTGAGGGCCAGGAATGACATTCGGCTGTCCAAAATAAAGCAGGCCATTGAGGAGAACGATGACACCTTTGCCAATGTGGCATCCATCAGCCTACCAAACAATCACCTGCCTTTTGAAGAGGCACCAGGTATCTATGAAACACATTTACCTGGTGCCGTTTGAGAGAAACAACAACCGGGTGAAACAACTGCAGGTCGAGTATGTTCAGGTACAGCACCATATACTGTATTACTGTTCCTATTAATGCACATGATACTTCACAATATGTAAAAAATAACTAACCAAAATATATTTTTAGTGGGTGATTGTGCTTGATGCTGCTGTGAACCATCACAAGTATATCTTTATTGATGAAGCGGGCTTCAACCTGGCCAAAACTCAGCYCTGTGGGTGAAAACCTCATTGGCCAACTGGCGACCGCCCAATGTGGGGGAAACATCTCCATGTGCACCGCTATCTCTGAAGATGGCGTGGTAGGATGTAGGGCATTACTTGGATCCTGCAACGCTGCACACCTCATTATGTTTCTCAGTGAAATTGAGCAGGCCTGTCAAGGTGACYGGGTCACCTATGTCATTGTGTGGGCCCATACCCGGTTAGTGACCCTATACCTGCTCCGATACTCTCCTTTCAGCATGGAGATGGAAGGTGTACGATCGCCATCCCCATGGATGAGGCATGCGATGACTTCAATGAAGATTAGATTCGCCATGCCAAAAGGTTTTTCCCACAGTGCATGAATGATGAGGACTTTTACTGTGATGTGGATGAGAATTTATGGCCAAATGCTCAAGACAGGCTTGATGCAAATGAATGTGTGCTAAATGTTTTATTTTAATTAATTTAATTTGTTTAATTTAATTTTACATTTCATTAGTCAGTACACCTAACAAGAAAATGCTTTATTTTTCAGATATAATTGCATGAATGATTGTAGAGGATGTCTTCATTGATTACACCTTTGATTACACATTGGATAGATACAATTGAAATGATAGATTTTCAGTAAATTGTTGGGTAATGTAAGTGTATTGCATAATGTGATCTACTGTAATTTACAGTACTGTAGCATATTACTTTCAGAATTTCTAAGGGCAATTTGAYACTAGTATCTTGCATTGTTTGCAATTGGATTAACTGGTAGTTAAAACGACTATATTGAAAACATATTGTTGTCTTTTGGTGATTAAACCAATGTTCTCATTACATTTCACAGTAAACATACATTTTGAATAAATGGTTGTGTGGTGATTAATGTACAATGACAGGTTTTTAATGAAAGACTGGCTGCGTTACAAGTGTGACCAGTTTGGAGCTTTGTACCAAGAGTTGTGAAAATGTACCACGTACTTGTGGAAATAGTACCGAAGCGATTTTTTTTTTTAAATAATCGATTTTCAGCACGCTTTAAGGGAAGGGCATTTCAAATGTATGTCACGTACACAAATGGCTGATTGGCTGAGAGAAATTGATCATAAAAACGTATGTGTTAGGGCTTTACATCCCCTGCTAGATTGTGGATTGAGAGTTGCCTGTCTAACAGAACACTGGGGGTGTTCTTTAATGGAAGCCTCGCCAACATAATCCAGGTCGAGTCAGGCATTTCCCAGGGCAGCGGTCTAGGCCCCTTTTTTTCAATATTTACTAATGACCTGGCTCTGAGTAAAGTCTGTCTCTATCTATGCTGATGACTCAACACTATACACACCAGCTACCACAGCAAGTGAAATCACCCAACACTTAACAAAGAGCTGCATACAGTTTCATAATGGGTGGCAAGAAATAAGTTAGTCCTACATTTTTCCAAAACTAAAAGCATTGCATTTTTGACAAATCATTCACTAAACCCTAAACCTGAACTAATCTTGAAATGAATAATGTAGAAATTGAACAAATTGAGGAGACTAAACTGCTTGGAGTAACTCTGAATTGTAAAGTGGCTAAAATGGGGAGAGGTGTGTACATTATAAAGCGCTGCTCTGCCTTAACAGTGCTATCAACGAGGCAGGTCCTACAGGTCCTAGTTTTGTCACTCCTGGACTACTGTCCAGTCGTGTGGTCAAGTGCCACACAGAGTGACTTAGGAAAATTACAATTGGCCCAGAACAGGGCAGCATAGATGGCCCGTAAATGTAAACAGATAGCTAACATTAATCGTATGCATGTCAATCTCTCCTGGCTCAAAGTAGAGGAGAGATTTATTTCATCACTACTTGTATTTGTGAGAAGTATTGACATGTTGAATGCACCGAGCTGTCTGTTTAAACTACTAAGACACAGCTCAGATTTTTTTTATTTATTTCACCTTTATTTAACCAGGTAGGTCAGTTGAGAACAAGTTCTAATTTACAACTGTGACCTGGCCAAGATAAAGCAAAGTAGTGGGACAAAAACAACACAGAGTTACACATAAACAAACGTACAGTCAATAACACAATAGAAAAAAAATAGAAAAATCTATGTACAGTGTGTGCAAATGTAGAAGAGTAGGGAGGTAAGCAATAAATAGGCCATAGAGGTGAAATAATTACAATTTAGCATTAACACTGGAGTGATAGTTGTGCAGATGATGATGTGCAAGTAGAGATACTGGGCTGCAAGAGGGTAAAAAATAATATGGGGATGAGGTAGTTGTATGTGCTATTTACAGATTGGCTGTGTACAGGTACAGTGATCTGTAAGCTGTTCTGACAGCTGATGCTTAAAGTTAGAGAGGAAGATATAAGACTCCAGCTTCAGATATTTTTGCAATTCGTTCCAGTCATTGGCAGCAGAGAACTGTAAGGAAAGGCGTACCCATGATACCCATGCATACCCCACAATACATGCCACCAGAGATCTCTTCATAGTCCCGAAGTCCAGAACAGATTATGGGAGGTGCACAGTACTATATAGAGCRATGACTACATGGAACTCTATTCCATATCAAGTAACTCATGCAAGCAGGGAAATCAGATTTAAAAAACAGATACAAATACACATTATGAAACAGCAGGGACTGTGAAGAGACACAGGCACAGACACACACGATAACATACGCACTATACATACACATAGATTTTTTGTTGTAGATATGTGGTAGTAGAATAGTGACCTGAGGGTACACACTTAATGTGTTGTAAAATCTGTTTAAAAAAATGTGTATATAACTCAATTTTTCTAGACCCAAGGAAGAGTAATGAGGATTCATAATAAATACAAAATAGGCTAGCGTTAGCGCTCAGCATCCTTAAGCTATTGGGTGTCAGAGTTATTTAACAGTACTTTTAGTAAATGGGCAAGCTAAGGATGTTGATATAAATCATGATATTAGGAAAAGTGTTTATTTCCAGCGAGTGTATTTGATGGGTTTCGTTTCTGTAAATAGATGGCTGGCTAGCTAGCTGAGACTGAAAAGATGAGAGAATGTTTTTCTGACTGAAGCACATATCTTCTGACKGTGACACATAGCCCACCTCTGGACTGAAGCTGAACTTTACTACATTATATTTAACCCTGTTTAAATTAGCAATGTTGAGGTGGTAGAACTGACTAATATTCTATGTAACTATTTGTAAAAAACTGCCCATTATGAAATTGGAGAAACAATTTATTTGTAGCTATGTAGATTTTTATCTGTCATCTTTGGAATTGTGTTGCGCTGTTATGAGGACACTTGCATTTTTCTTTACAGTTGAGTTGCCATGGTCGTGTCAGTATGCAGTAACTTTAAAGAGCAACTGCCCTTAAAAAACAACTTCTCATTGAGAAAACATCCTATGTGGGATCAATATGAGTCAGAAATATTTATTCTACTGTCAAAATTGACTACAAAGTTTAAATAGGATAATTTTGGTTATAAAGTCAGTCTCGTCCAGAACTGAGTTTTGTGAGACTTATTGTCATGGCTGCATTACAACATAAATTAAGGTTGGGTTTGTTTCAATCCTGCCCACAGCTGGCAACACACAAATAATCATCAATATGGAGTGCAGGTGCACGTGACCCGATTGTAATGCCTGTGGTAGTTAGGGGCTAGTTAGGGACCATGGATAAATTACACAATGCACATGGGACAATATGTTAAAATTCCAATACCTATTAGATGCGAAAAGGTATTATACAATGAGCAAAGTGATGATGCTGTTTGTATGTGGCTGCTATGAAAGCCAACTGTGTGTGCAGGTTATCAGGGGTGTATTCATTCTGCCGATTCTGTTGAAAAACGTTCCTTAAAACCCCTTAGAGTCGTTTGACACACCGGTGCGGTAATCTAAGTAACATAATAAGAAAATCCCCATCAAAATCCACCAGCTTAAGCTAGAGATATGTTTTTTTTGTGTGGGCTGCATCTCAATCCACCCTACTGAACGCATCTGAAGTRGGTACCGTCGATGTGCCAACTTCTGTTTGTAGCGTCCAAACCGTTTGGGCGACAAACTAATGTGCTCTACAACCCCCACAAGTGTCACAGGACTCGTCTGAAGGTAACCGGGACCGTTTAAAAAATAAATAAAATATAGAGGTAGTTTTATGCTTAAAAAATTTAATACATAAATTATATATACAGTACCAGTCAAAGGTTTGGACACACCTACTAATTTTTCTTTATTTTTACTATTTTCTACATTGTAGAATAATTGTGAAGACATCAGAACTATGAAATAACACATATGGAATCATGTAGTAACCAAAAAAAAGTGTTAAACAAACCTAAATATATTTTTGATTTTAGATTTTTTAAAGTAGCCACCTTTTGCCTTGATGACAGTTTTGCACACTCTTGGCATTCTCTCAACCAGCTTCACCTGGAATGCTTTTCCAACAGTCTTGAGGTTGTTTGAGTAATTGTCCTGTTGAAAAACAAATTATAGTCCCACTAAGCACTTATCAGACCAAAGGACAGATTTCCACCGGTCTAATGTCCATTACTCGTGTTTCTTGGCCCAAGCAAGTCTCTTCTTATTGGTGTCCTTTAGTAGTGGTTTCTTTGCAGTAATTATACCATGAAGGCCTGATTCACACAGTCTCCTCTGAACAGTTGATGTTGAGATGTGTCTGTTACTTGAACTCTGTGAAGCATTTATTTGTGCTGCAATTTCTTAGGCTGGTAACTCTAATGAACTTATCCTCTGCAGCAGAGGTAATTCTGGGTCTTCCTTTCCTGTGGCGGTCCTCATGAGAGCCAGTTTCATCACAGCGCTTGATGGTTTTTGCGACTGCACCTGAATAAACTTTCAAAGTTCTTGACTGACCTTCATGTCTTAAAGTAATGATGGACTGTCGTTTCTCTTTGCTTATTTGAGCTGTTCTTGCCATAATATGGACTTGGTCTTTTAACAAATTGGGCTATCTTCTGTATACCACCCCTACCTTGTCACAACACAACGGATTGGTTCAAACGTATTAAGGAAAGAAATTCCACAAATTAACTTTTAACAAGGCACACCTGTTAATTGAAATGCATTCCAGGTGACTACCCCATGAAGCTGGTTGAGAGCATGCCAAGAGTGTGAAAAGCTGTCATCAAGGCAAAGGGTGATTACTTTGAAGAATCTCAAATATAAAATATATTTTGGTTGGTTTAAGGGCTATTTGACAAAGGAGAGTGATGGAGTGCTGCATCAGATGACCTGGCCTCCACAGTCACCTGACTTCAACCCAATTGAGATGGTTTGGGATGAGTTGGACCGCAGAGTGAAGGAAAAGCAACCAACAAGTGCTCAGCATATGTGGGAACTCCTTCAAGACTGTTGGAAAAGCATTCCTCATGAAACTGGTTGAGAAAATGCCAAGTGTGCAAAGCTGTCATCAAGGCAAAGGGTGGCTATTTTTTAAGAATCTAAAATATAAAACATATTTTTGTTTGTTTAACACTTTTGTTTGGTTACCACATGATTCCATATGTGTTATTTCATAGTTTTGATGTCTTCACTATTATTCTACAATGTAGAAAATAGTAAAAACCCTGGAATGAGTAGGGGTGTCCAAACTTTTGCCTGGTACTGTATATATAATTTACGTATTTTTTTTCTTCTTCTGTGTTGTCTTATATCTTAAAGATATAGGACAGATACTTCAAAACTTTATTTCTTATGATATATTTCCTGACTGTCTTTTTTGCCATTTATGTGTTATTCATGCATTTCTATGGGCTATAGTAGTAAAGGCCAGATCATTTATTTACCTAAAGTGGTCCTAAAATTGTAAATCAAATAGCTAAATGACCATGGTATGACCATCTTAAAACAATTCCATATGTCAGCTTAGAACAGAGAGAGTGTGTTTGGGTACTGTGGGATTCTTTAATTAGTTTGGTTCATTGGACAGTTCAGAGTCTATTTTTGAAGTTGTTGAGTGTTTTTTGGCAATAAACTGTATATATATTTGCTCCAGAGTAGAGAGTATGGTTCAATAGTAGAGAGTAGAGAGTTCCAGAGTAGAGAGTTCGAGAGTAGAGAGTATAGAGTTCCAGAGTAGAGAGTATAGAGTTCCAGAGTAGAGAGTTCCAGAGTAGAGAGTTCCAGAGTAGAGAGTGGAGAGTCCCAGAGTAGAGAGTAGAGAGTTCCAGAGTAGAGAGACCCACAGTAGCAACTGTAATTGAGTACTGGCAGTGCCTGCTGTGGCAGGTGGGCATGAGGCATTTATAAGTTATATTCTTTAATGGGTACAATTTCATAAATTAAGAAGTCCAAAAATGGATGTAGCCCCTTTAACCATAACCCTTACCTAACCCTAACCGTAACCCAACTTCAATGGGGGCTGGGGACGTCCCAAGGATCCCATATTTGAAGGGCCATTTTGACTGTCAATGGTTAGAATGGTTTTTGGGGGGGCCTCCCGAGTGGCGCAGTGGTCTAAGGCACTGCATCACAGTGCCAACTGTGCCACTAGAGATCCTGGTTTGAGTCCAGGCTCTGTCACAGCCGGCCGCGACTGGCTTGGCCGGCAGGGATGTTCCTGTCCCATCGCGCACTAGCGACTCCTGTGGTGGGCCGGTCGCGGCCGGCTGCGGCAGTGCAATGCACGACATGGTCGCCAGGTGTACGGGGTTTCCTCCTGGTGCAGCTGGCTTCCGGGTTAAGCGGGCGTTGTGTCAAGAAGCAGTGCGGCTTGGCTGGGTTGTGTTTCGGTAGCGATGGGACAAGATTGCAACTACAGTCYTGGCCAAAAGTTTTGAGAATGACACAAATATTAATTTCCACAAAGTTTGCTGCTTCAGTGTCATTAGATATTTTTGTTACTATGGAATACGGAAGTATAATTACAAGCATTTCATAAGTGTCAAAGGCTTMTATTGACAATTACATGAAGTTGATGCGAAGAGTCAATATTTGCAGTGTTGACCCTTCTTTTTGAAGACCTCTGCAATCCGCCCTGGCATGCTGTCAATTAACTTCTGGGGCCACATCCTAACCGATGACAGCCCATTCTTGCATAATCAATGCTTGGAGTTTGTCCGAATTTGTGGGTTTTTGTTTGTCCATCCGCCTCTTGAGGATTGACCACAAGTTCTCAATGGAATTAAGGTCTGGGGAGTCTGGCCATGGAACAAAAAATTGATGTTTTGTTCCCCGAGCCACTTAGAGTTCACTTTTGCCTTATGGCAAGGTGCTCCATAATGCTGGAAAAGGCATTGTTCGTCACCAAACTGTTCCTGGATGGTTGGGAGAAGTTGCTCTCGGAGGATGTGTTGGTACCATTCTTTATTCATGGCTGTGTTCTTAGGCAAAATTGTGAGTAAGCCCACTCCCTTGGGTGAGAAGCAACCCCACATATGAATGGTCTCAGGATGCTTTACTGTTGGCATGACACAGGACTGATGGTAGCGCTCACCTTGTCTTCTCCGGACAAGTTTTTTTCCAAACAATCGGAATGTGGTTTCATCAGAGAAAATTACTTTACCCCAGTCCTCAGCAGTCCAATCCCTGTACCTTTTGCAGAATATCAGTCTGTCCCTGATGTTTTTCCTGGAGAGAAGTGGCTTCTTTGCTGTCCTTCTTGACACCAGGCCATCCTCCAAAAGTCCTCGCCTCACTGTGCGTGCAGATGCAATCACACCTGCCTGCTGCTATTCCTGAGCAAGCTCTGTACTGTGGTGCCCCGATCCAGCAGCTGAATCAACTTTAGGAGACGGTCCTGACGCTTGCTGGACTTTCTTTCTTTTTTTCTGAAGCCTTCTTCACAACAATTGAACCGCTCTCTTTGAAGTTCTTGATGATCCGATAAATGGTTGATTTAGGTGCAATCTTACTGGCAGCAATATCCTTGCCTGTGAAGCACTTTTTGTGCAAAGCAATGACCTGTGTTAACGAGAGAATCACTGACATGATGTCAGCTGGTCCTTATGTGGCAGGGTTGAAATGCAGTGGAAATGTTTTCTGGGGATCAGTTCATTTGCATGGCAAAGAGGGACTTTGCAATTAATTGCAATTCAGCCGACCACTTTTCATAACATTCTGGAATATATGCAAATTGCCATCATACAAACTGAGGCAGCGGACTTTGTGAAAATTAATATTTGTGTCATTCTCAAAACTTTTGGCCATGACTGTACCAATTGGATACCAGGAAATTGAGGAGAAAAATGGGTAAAAAAAACATATAAATAAAATAAAATGTATATTATAAAATAAAATAAAATGGTTATTGTGTTCCTACCGAGTTRTTAGCACTTGTCGTGACATGGGAGAATCTCAATTGCATACTCTTTGGGTCCTCTCGCCTCGTTCTCAAAACCCATTTGAGGAGAAGGTTTGAGAACTAGGCGAGAAGAGAGAGAGGACGCGAGGAATATACCATTGAGATCCTCCCCATGTCGTTCCTCCGAGGTTGATAAGTTGTTCCCTCCGATCACTCCGGATCCGACATGATATGAACGCAGCATCAACTGCCACACACAGTAGGCTATTCCAAAACAGGAAGTCATATTATTTACCTGAATACCTTACTGCACCTGCATGCTCAAACCAATGTCGTCTTTGAGGACCTATTAATTAATGGGCAGGTAGCCTACCTTTTTGGCTTTGAAGAAGACAAGGATGAAGCGCTTCAGTTCATCAAAAATGTTATCTTTCCTGACGACAGGTAAAGTGACAGTAGAGCTTAAATATCTCAGCGCTAGGGGGAAGAAATAAATTATTTCAGCTGCGAGGGTGACATGTGTCAGACCTTAGCGGCACTATTTGATATGTTACATAGATGGACTTTTTAAAAATATGTGAAGAGTACTGTACAGAAAATGTGCTTATGGTTATGTTCAATGCATGCTTCTTTTGATCTTTCCTTATTCAGTGCATGAAGTATAATTTTCTTTTAAAAATCCATTGTGACCATGTTTGAGGGCAATATTTACTCATTGTTATCATAATTTGATGAATTGTTGATCAAGTAAAAAAAGGTTAATGGTTTTTATTTGACTCAGTCAGTCCAATTGTTTTGTGGGTGGCATTTTTCAGCTAAACCCTGTAATTTACAGTAGGCCTATGTGGGAAGTCCCAGTTCTCTTTGCATGGGTTGGATTAGTTTTGTGTACATTAGGCTAGTATACTTTTTGTGAAAATGGTTTGAGTGTAGCCTACCACACCATAATCTACCCTAAATTATAACTCTGTGTGTTACTTTTTTCAGACAGAACCCCCCATCCTGAGAACCTCCACATCTCCTCACTACCTCCCAGTATTCCTACAGACCAGGAGCCAACGCATGGAGAAGGTAAGGGAGCCATAGAATTAGAACAGTATGAAGTGTATTCTATGGTAGGAGCAGCAGAGAAGAAACCGCTTCATTTCTGTTACATTGACTGGTTGTGTCAATGGCAGTCCAAAAGAAGTCGGGTTGCACAGAGGTCGGTTTGTCATGCACACACATCTCAGAAACCGTACAGTGTAAGTAGGCTACATGTTACAGAAAATAAACTTACTTTGCTTGCTTACAGTCCAGTTTTTGAGATATACAGTACCAGTCAAAAGTTTGGACACACCTACTCATTCAAGGATTTTTCTTTATTTTTACTATTTTCTACATTGTAGAATAATAGTGAAGATATCAAAACTATGAAATAACACATGGAATCATGTCGTAACCAAAAAAGTGTCAAACAAATCAAAATATATTTTAAATTTGAGATTCTTCAAAGTAGCCACCCTTTGCCTTGATGACAGCTTTGCACATTTTTGGCATTCTCTCAACCAGCATCATGAGGTCTGGAATACATTTCAATGAACAGGTCTGCCTTGTTAAATGTTAATTTGTGGAATTTCTTTCCTTCTCAATGCTTTTGAGCCAATCAGTTGTGTTGTGACAAGGTAGGGGGGTATACAGAAGATAGCCCTATTTGGTAAAAGACCAAGTCCATATTATGGCAAGACCAGCTCAAATAAGCAAAGAGAAACGACAGTCCATCATTACTTTAAGACATGAAGGTCTGTAAAATTTCAAGAACTTTGAAAGTTTCTTCAAGTGCAGTTGCAAAAACCATTAAGCGCTGTGATGAAACTGGCTCTCATGAGGACCACCACATGAAAGGAAGATCCAGAGTTACCTCTGCTGCAGAGGATAAGTTCATTAGAGTTAATTGCACCTCAGATTGCAGCCCAAATAAATGCTTCACAGAGTTCAAGTAACAGACACATGAGTCAGGCCTTCATGGTTGAATTGCTGCAAAGAGACCACTACTAAAGGACACCAATAAGAAGAGACTTGCTTGGGCCAAGAAGGAGGAGGTGTGGGGGTGCTTTGCTGGTGACACTGTCTGTGATTTATTTTGAATTCAAGGCACACTTAACCAGTATGGCTACCACAGCATTCTGCAGCGATACGCATCCCATCTGGTTTGCGCTTAGTGGGACTACCATTTGTTTTTCAACAGGACAATGACACAAAACACACCTCCAGGCTGTGTAAGGGCTATTTGACCAAGGAGAGTGATGGAGTGCTGCATCAGATGACCTGGCCTTCACAGTCCCCCAACCTCAACATAATTGAGATGGTTTGGGATAAGTTTGACTGCGGAGTGAAGGAAAAGCAGCCAAAAAGTTTTCAGCATATGTGGGAACAACTTCAAGACTGTTGGAAAAGCATTCCTCATGAAGCTGGTTGAGAGAATGCCAAGAGTGTGCAAAGCTGTCATCAAGGCAAAGGGTGGCTACTTTTGAAGAATCTAAAATATATTTTGGTTTGTTTAACACTTTTTTTTTGGTTACTACATGATTCCATATGTGTTATTTCATAGTTTTGATGTCTTCACTATTATTCTACAATGTAAAAAATAAAGAAAAACCCATGAATGAGTAGGTGTGTCCAAACTTTTGACTGGTACTGTATATCACACAGCAAGCAAACTTTTGAGTTGTGTCCTTTGGACTGCCACTGAAACAGCCAGTCAAAGTTGAGTGTTGTTATAAAAGTACTTTCCTGCTGGCTCAAATAACTTTCAGATCGGCTTGTGCTTGTCAATGTTGTACAGTGTTTGTTCTTGCAATCAAATCTATATGACGGGATTATATTTATTGCAAACAGCATGGTTGGATTTCAGCCATGATACAGTTTACTATAGGCGCCACTGAGTTCATACTTGCCTACTCAGCTGTACTGGCAGGAAGGAACCAAATGTAATACTTCCTTGATGACATTACTGCGCTGTAAAAGTTGTGCAGTTGTAAAATAAAATTGTGCGCGTTCTGTGACCTGATGCAATAGCCTGAACTGGTTTGACTGAGTTGTTCAGCTATGTTAATGAGTGTATCTCACCGTGTCTCTTATTTCAGAAGAAATGGCACAGGGGGAAGCAGTTGAGACCACACAGACACAGCGAGGAGCCCCCTCTGTCTTTCAAGAGGGCCAGAATGGGGGAACTGATGTATCTAGTACCTATTTTCACCATAAGGTCCCCATTCCAGATGATGACAGTCAGGTATGATAAAGGTCTCAGACTGTCTCTCTTAGAATCTCAATCATACTATGATTTGCTGGTCTGTTCACAGTGAATAGACTTGGCTTACTTGACGTTGATGTATTACTTTTAGCTCATAGTGGAGCAAAGGGCCTGAAAAGTGCATCAGAATATATACTTTACATTTTGAAAATGTTGTTTTGGAGCAATAAATGTTTAAAGCCTTATTCCTCCCTCCTGGTTTAGATGTGGTTCAGTTTCCGTAAGCTATGGGCCTTCACAGGACCAGGGTTCCTGATGAGCATCGCCTACCTAGACCCAGGAAATATAGAGTCAGACCTGCAGTCAGGTGCTAAAGCAGGATTCAAGGTACATGAAGGTTCAACGTTCTATTCAAACCCAAAAGGCTAGTTTCCCAGACCAGATTAAGCATATTCCTGGACTAAAAAGCAAGCTCAATGGAAAATCCCTCTTCAAAAAGTGCAATTTACACTAGGCAAATTTAAATCTAATTAATTTAATAAAGCCTTTTAAAATTGTATTTAACCTTTTATTTAACGAGGCAAGTCAGTTAAGAACAAATTCTTATTTACAATGACGGCCTATCAAAAGGCCTACTGTGGGGACCGGGGCCTGGGATAAAAATAAATATAGGAGAAAACACATCACAACAAGAGAGACAACACTACATAAAGAGAGACCTAAGACAACTACATATCAAGGCAGCAACACATGACTACACAGAGAGAGAGAGCTAGCACTGGAGTAATATGATCACATTTGGGGGGGGGGTTTAGGTCAAGATTATAGCTGACGTATTTGACTAGCTGTTCTGCATCATTTTTGGACAGAGGAGTAGACTTCATCTGGGTCAGGGAAATTTGCCTTTAAAGAACAAATTCTGAAAAATGTTGCATTATGATTAGAAACGTTTGTATCATAGATGGATTAGAAACGTTTGTATCATAGATGGATGACATCTCTGTTCTCCTCCCATGTATCCAGTTGTTGTGGGTTCTTCTGGGAGCCACCGTCATTGGTCTGCTGTTGCAGAGGCTGGCAGCCAGACTGGGTGTGGTCACTGGGATGCACCTGGCAGAAGTCTGCAACCGCCAGTACCCCACCGTGAGTCTCCCTTTTTGTCGCTCACACTCTCTGAGAAACCCGACCAATATTGAATGAACTAAATCAAATTCTTCCACAGCCTTTAATACAGTTGCTCATCATAAATTACTTTTTTGTACTAGTCTACAACTGTTGCTTTGTATTGGACGTCAAATGATTCAGAATGTTGTTCAATTCATGTATTTCTCTTCTGCCTAGGTGCCACGCATTATCCTGTGGTTGATGGTGGAGCTGGCCATCATAGGTTCAGACATGCAGGAGGTCATAGGTTGTGCCATTGCATTCAACCTCCTCTCCTCTGGCAGGTAGACGACAGTACTGGACTGTAGGCTATTACAGAATAGGGAGTATAGTGCTATTGGTACCCTAAATGATTTGTTACGTCCTGTGTCTACAGGATACCTTTGTGGGGGGGTGTTCTCATCACCATCATCGACACATTTGTGTTCCTCTTCCTGGACAAGTATGGTCTGAGGAAACTTGAGGCCTTTTTTGGGGTCCTTATTACAATCATGGCCATCACCTTTGGATATGAGGTACACAAGGCTTGACTGTCCTTTCAATTCTTTTGTGGAGGAATAGGGATCGTGGATGTACCCTGTACGCTGCCTGCCTTGTAGCAGTGAAACCTGTACTCCCTGAGTGGACTAGCATTGTCCCTCTCAGTATGTGATGGTCTAATGTAGATGAAGGTTGTGGTGACCTCTGACCTCTTTTCCTCCCAGTATGTGACGGTGCGTCCGGACCAGGGGGAGCTGCTCCAGGGGATGTTTATGCCGTACTGTGAAGGCTGTGGTCCTGTGCAGCTGGAGCAGGCTGTGGGCATCGTAGGGGCTGTCATAATGCCCCACAACATCTACCTGCACTCTGCCCTCGTCAAGGTAGCCATGGAAGACCACAGTGGCTCTATTTTAGAATCATATTCAATATTTTTCCGCTCAATCACAATTACACTATCACTGTTGTATAGTCTTGCAATGTTTTATACTGTAATAATGATTTAGTGGAGATATTGACAATCAAGAAACTGTTGTAGTGTGTCCATTGATGACCGTAGAATGGTAGTGATTGTGGAATTCCTTTCTGTCTATAAGTTTGATTCTGTTGGACAATGCTCAGTCTCGACAGATTGATCGTTCCAGTAAGAAGGAGCTCAAGGAGGCCAACAAATACTTCTTCATTGAGTCGACCATTGCACTCTTCCTCTCTTTCCTCATCAACGTATTTGTGGTGGCTGTCTTCGCTGAGGCTGTCTATGGACGCACAAACATTGAAGTGGTGCGTATGTAGCTACTCTGTATGGAACTAAGGAACTAATCATTGGATTGTACAATACATGAACAATGAGTTGCTGCTAAGCCACTGTGTTGTTCTTGTTGTTCTTAACAACATGTCTTATTGCTCTTCATTTCAGCATGACATCTGTAATGCAACTGGTAGTCTTCACCTAGATCTGTTCCCCATGAACAATGAGACACTGCAGGTGGACATCTACAAAGGCGTAAGGCTGCACTTTCATCCTCAGGCTGAATGCCACCATTTTGTTTTTTCCCCTGTTATTCTAGCTTGGTCCCAGATCTGTTGTGCTGGGTGACAGTATTTGGCAAAACAATGATCATAGGAAATTATACTGGACAAAAATATAAACGCAGCTTGTAAAGTGTTTTATCAGCTGAAATAAAAGATCCTAGAAATGTTCCATATGCACAAAAAGCTTATTTCTCTCACATTTTGTGCACAAATTTGTTTACATCCCTGGTAGTGAGCATTTCTCCTTTGCCAAGATAATCCATCCACCTGACCGGTGTGGCATATCATGAAACTGATTAAAGAGCATGATCATTACACAGGTGCACCTTGTGCTGGGGACAATAAAAGGCCACTCTAAAATGTGCAGTTTTGTCACACAACACCACAGATGTATCAAGTTTTGAGGGAGTTTGCAATTGGCATGCTGACTGCAGGAATGTCCAACGTCGTTTTAGAGAATTTGGCAGTATGTCCAACCGGTTTCACAACCGCAGACCAAGTGTAACTACGCCAGCCCAGGACCTCCACATCCGGCTTCTTCACCTGCGGAATTGTTTGAGGAGGTGGGGTGCTGCTGAGGAGTATTTATGTCTGTAATAAAGCCCTTTTGTGGGGAAAACTCATTCTGATTGGTTAGGCCTGGCTCCCCAGTGGGTGGACCTGACTCCCAAGTGGGTGGGCCTATGCCCAGTCATGTGAAATCCTTATATTAGGGTCTAATACATTTATTTGAATTGAATGATTTCCTTATATTAACTGTAACTCTGTAAAATCTTTGAAGTTGTTGCATGTTGCGTTTATATTTTTGTTCAGTATACCTAGTCTTGCATTACCATACTCCCAGGTCTTGTTTATGACTCTGCCGTTGGGCTATGTGTTTTCCTGACACAACACCGAATGTTACCTCTATCATTACAGGGAGTGGTTCTGGGCTGTATTTTCGGCCCTGCAGCACTATATATCTGGGCTGTGGGAATCCTGGCAGCAGGTCAGAGTTCAACCATGACCGGGACCTACTCAGGACAGTTTGTCATGGAGGTGTGTGCAAGAACTCATTCATTCATTCAAGGTCAATTGAATTGAGAGATGAGATCGACTTTGAGTCAACCCCTGGATCAATTAGATTTTTTTTGATCTGCTAATTGCTTTAGCTGTCTCTCTGACTAAAGGATATCAGTCAGATCGGCTGTGGTGTGTTTGTGATTGTAAAAAGTTAAAACAACAGTGGCTCAGCTCTGTCATCACAAACACATCACAGACATCATATAAAACCCTACATTAGCTCAATGAAAGTCACAGATCTTGAACCCATTCCGTCCCTACAGGGATTTTTGAACCTGCGCTGGTCCCGTTTCTCCCGGGTGTTGCTGACCCGTTCTATCGCCATCACGCCCACCCTGCTGGTGGCCATCTTCCAGGACGTCACCCACCTGACGGGCATGAACGACTTCTTGAACGTGCTGCAGAGCATGCAGGTTATTTATTTGTTTCACCTTTATTTAACCGGGTGAGTCAGGTCAGAGGACAGTGCATGCAAATCCGCTAACCTTAACACATGTTTAATGTCCACATCCCGGTTCAACCCTAACACACAACCCTAACCATAACCCTAACCCTAGCTTTACATTGACATCCCGGTTCAACCCTAAACCTATCCTCAACCACAACCCTAGCTTCATGTCCACATCCTGGTTCAACCGTAAACCTAGCCTCAACCACAATCCTAACCCTAAATCTAACCTAACTTCATGTCCACACCCCAGGTCGACCCTAACCCTAACCACAGGCATGCTATTGCATTTCAACAGAGTAGTTGGTTGATAGTTGAAGCATCTATTGGGGATTGTCAACTTCAAGTGGGACCCCTTCTCATGGCTGCTTTCTTTCTCTCCCACTCACAGCTGCCGTTTGCTTTGATTCCCATCCTCACTTTCACCAGTTTATCCTCCCTCATGAGTGAATTTGCCAATGGATTGTAAGTATACCACAATTATAGTGAGAACTATAACATTTGAGCTACATTACATTTTACGTAACATACGATAATATGAGAAGATGACAAGTTTATTTTTTATGCAACTGACTTCTGTTACTGTTGCCATTCTCCTTTCAGATTTTGGAAGATTGGGGGAGGAGTTGTGATCTTGTTGGTGTGTTGTATCAACATGTACTTTGTAGTCATCTATGTGACCTCTCTGAACAGTGTGTGGCTGTACGTGTTGGCTGCTTTTCTCTGCATAGCATATTTGGGATTTGTGGGTTACCTGGTAAGTATTATTATTTTTAAATTAATGCTGTTTTCTTTATAGTTTTTTGTGTGGTCATGTTTCCATGTCTTTGCGAAGCATACCAAACCAAAAGTGTTATTTAGAGGACCACTTTTATCTTCAACCACTGAGTTAGTTATTAAAGGTCCAATGCAGCTGTTTTTATCTCAACATCAAATCATTTCTGGGTGCCAAGTAAGTACCTTACCGTGATTGTTTTCAATTGAAATTGTCAAAACTAAGCAAAAATAGCTTCTTAGCAGAGAGCAATTTCTCGAGCAAGAATTTTGCTATGACTGTCTGGGAGTGGTCTGAGTGGGGAGGGGGAAATGGAAAACTAGCTGTTATTGGGAGAGAGGTTTGGATTTCTCTTTCTTATTGATCTATTAACTAATTTACCGCCTCGTGATATCACCAGGCAGGCCAAAACTCCAACCAACTACAACAGGCTGAAATTTCAGGCAGTCTTTTCATACAGCTCTTACACTTAAAGGGAATTATCATAATTTTCATAGTATTATTCCAACCTTATAGTGTGAAAATATATATAAAACATAGGCAAATCAGATTTTTGACTCCACTGGGCCTTTAAACTTTTAACAAACTTTGTGAGGACAGTTGTATGTGTAGGAATGCAGTCCTGGCAGTAGAATGATTATACGTTGTACTGGCTCTCTCACACCACTCTCCCCATCTCTCCCTCTAGACGTGGTTATGTCTGATAGCGCTAGGTGTGTCCTGTCTGGATTTCACCTGCAGGGCCAGGGACGACACCACGGTTCTGATAGAGCAGCAGCCAGAGTTTGACTCCTGAGCATGGTTCCTTCCTGCATGTGTGTTTGTGTGTGAGGCTATGGGAGGAGCCTTGGGATATTTGAAGGTGCTACTGTACAGATTGTAAAATTTGTTTACAATTTTGAAATGACTAATGTTCTGTAATGATATTTGCCTTTATGACAATTGTTATTTAAGGAATATGCATTAAGTAAATAACATTTATTATGGTACATTTCATTAATTATTTCACTTTTGTATGTATTGAATTTTAAGATAATTGCCATATTAATGATCATATTAGAACTTTGATTTGTGAGGAATTTAGAAAAGGATTGTGAAATGGTACTGTACACTGTAAATGTCAATATTATCTATTTACTCAGTGAATTAATTACATCCTGAAATTGTTAAAAAATGCAAATAAATGCTCCCATTTTTTATGTTGTGGTCAATGAGATCTAGCATGGAAAAATGGTTTCATAATGTATGTGTCTAGCATTCCTCAACTCCGCCACAGGGAGACACTGTGGATTCAAACTGAGGGTAATGTTTGAAAAGTACCAGTACTGTAGTCTACAACAACAAACATGGAATGCCATGAACTTTAACATATTGTGAAAATGTATCACTATAGTGTTTTTATCTGTAGATCCACCATGATGAGTTTATTTAACCTCATGTCTTCGTTCTTGCTTCCATATGCAATTGCTACCTTTCTGTATGCATCAAAGTTCCCATTCACAGCTAATGTTGTTGATTTTTGGAATTCTTATGCTGGTATGAACAATTGTGTCATTACATTTCCTGTAGCAATCACTGGTATAAGAGTTAAGATATTCCAGACTGGAAGGTCTGTGACCTTTTAAGAAAGAGGGCCAGAGCAGACAGACAGGTTCTCTTTGCATTGTGGCGGCGGGAACTTTTTCCTGTCATGGCGCCAGCAGCCTTCTGTAAGGAGGGAGAGTCTTCCCACCTCCCCTCTGTGTTTTTGTTTTTCTCAATGAGCCGATCTCTCCCTGTGTAGGGCTCTCTCACAGCCTGTCCAGCAGGCCCCTTTCCTGGAAACATAGCCCAGCAGAGGCCACTAAGGGGCAGAGGAGGGAGGCCAGGGCGGCTTCTTCCAGGAAATCACATGATCCTGGACCTAAAGTCCCAGTCCTACATAAAACCTAAGACGTGACCAATCTCCATGGTATCTGGATGCTTTTGACAATGTTGCACATTTCTCTAAGTAAGTATTGAGGCACACATGGGACATGTATGCTATATGTCCTGAGTGATTGGAGATATGTAATATGGTTAATTGCATTTTTGTAGGAATAGAAACTACAACCACAGTGTTTAAAAAATGTTTTTATTCTGAACAATGTATTCTCATATCAATATTGTGTTATATAATTTAATTATTTTTTAACAGAATTTATTAAGATGAAGTTCGATGGTGAATAGATAATTATCTGCTAATTTTTGTTGTTTTGTACAAAGATTGATGTTTGATGTCATGTGAAGGATGGACAGGTAGACGCTATATTTGCACCAGGATGCTTTGACCCCGCTCTCGCAGTTGACTAAGATTGGAACAAAATGAAATATTTGAAAATGACTTTGTCATTTATTAAGTCTAATTAAACATTTTAAAACACTTTGCTTGAAACGTATTTATATTTATAACATAATTATAGCAAACAATTTTCCTCAATTATCGTTCAGTGATTATTGCGAATATCTTTACTGTTATGAACCATCATGTAGGCTGTGTGTACATTAGTTGCAGTGCAATTGCAACACCATCATTTAATTTGTAATCTACTTCATTTGAGTTAATACTACTAATAAAAACTTTACATAATTTAAAGCAATGTTGCAGGATGATTTATGACCCATTCCTTAATCCTACACTTCTGTTCTTTTGCTTTTTGTTTGTGAATTTTAGTTTTTGTTGTGCACTTGTGTGCCACTTTGAAAGTCATAATCAATACAGGGCCTCAGCACCAGCTGCCCTACTCCTCTCTCTTTCTGTCTTTATATTTCTCTCTTTCTCAGTCCCTCTCTCTTGAGTCTCTTTCTTTCCCGTCTCGCTCTCGCTGTCTGTCTCTCTTAGCTTGGAGGAATGCAAAAACAACATAACCAGGAGTTTTAAAGTTTAATTTGTGTAATCGGGCATCAAGTTCAACTTCGAACCTCATGACATTTTCCAGGTCATCCAGTTTATACAAATGTTACATTAATTCACATTGCAACTGTGTTGCTGTCTAAAAACTTGTCTGAACGCAGGAATGTAAACAGCTGTGCCATTCTTGTTTACGACTTGGACTTGGTTTTGTGGTTCGGGTTCTGATCCGGATTCACGATTCTGGCAGTAGAGCCACAGATTTATTTCTTTGCTTTACTGTTGTTTCTTTTTGACTAACCTAACATATTTTGTCTTTTGCTTCCTGTCGTCACTTTTGCCTCCTTAGCTCAGTGCTCCTGTTAGGACACACAGGTTTGCTTCCAAAACATTCCACAACCACAAGAGATGCAGAATTCCCTGATTTATTTCCCTCTGTGTGCATGTCCATAAACATTGAATCTTGTGTGATCTTCTTTCCATTCATTCACAGGCACAGTATACACCTACCTCACATCCCATAGAGACATTCACAGCTCAATGCGCTCAGCACTTACTGCACTAAAGGAGAATGTAATGAAATTCACTCACTGATGCTGTCGAAGATGTTATTGTATAGTATATTGCCATTATTAGATGCTTTCATCCAAAACAGTCATCCATGTATATATTTTACGTATGCGTGGTCCCGGGAATCAAACCCAAATCCTGGTGTTGCAAGCACCATACTCTACCAGCTGATCTACAGAGGACCACACTGAGCTACAACACACACCTGTGGATGCTCAGCATCTCATAGTGTAAAAATCAACTAAATGCATCAAGAAACACATTCATCAATTTCAGTGGGTTGTGTAGTGCTGGTGTAATGTATTTTTTTTGTCAACAATCAAAAATAGAAACAACAGTGAAACTCACGAAGTATGTGATGGGTGCAGCACTGCAATTCACAATAAAAAATGATTGGCTACCTCTTCAATGATCTGCATATTAGGAAGTGTTGTCAGGTTGTAGTGCTGGCAAATTACAATAAATCAACAAAACAGATTATCATAGTTATGATGCACATAAATATATTTAGCAAAAAAAGGAAACAATCATATACTGTGCATAAACTTGAATGATTCTTATGACCAGTTAGAAGTAATGTTTTTTTGTTGTCATTACTGCAATTACTTAAGTACTGTGTATTTCAATGAATTAAAGATTGATAATATCAATGACAATATCAAATAAAACAATTTTATTATTATTATTGTTGTTATTATTCATATTATAATTATATGTTGATCTTTTTTGCCTAATTGAATAATGCAATTGATTTCAATCATGTTCATAATCACTCGACTTGTAACAAAACCAGCGCTGGAATTTTTAAGGTGTGGAGCGTGCAGAATAGCGAAGAATGCCTTTGCAACTCCCACTTTTCAAAGATCCAATCCGAAACTAGCAACGGTTTCAAGGCACCCTTGAAGTCCCGCCGAAGAAAAACAAAGCATTGGGGGAAAAAACAAGTCTCACATTTAAAATCGAATTCTATTCATAACCATTTTTTATTTTCAGAAATATTACCGCCGATGTAATCTGTTTTATTCTCCTCCTCTCAGTAATCAATCAATTTGACGGTGTTGTTTATCTATTGTAAGGGGAACTTGAAACCGCCCCCTTGCCCCATTTCCTCGGTTGTTTTTCTTCTTTCGCCTGTATTCTCCATGTTGTTGGAGTGAAAATTGAGGACTTCGCAGAGACAGGAAGGGGCTGTTCGGGAAATATACTAGTGATAAAGTAAACCGAGAGGCGCAGCAGAGGGAATCGCAACGACGAAAACATATCCAAGCGCCCTGCCCCTCCCATGTGTGGACAACAGAAGAAGCGAGGAATAAAGAAACATTGTTGCTGATGAAATGTAGCCTCTTACAAATCCAACACAGCCACGGATGACAGTTATCAAGGCAATCCTTTAGTAACTTGTCAACATAACCTAATGAAGGCTGCTTATCTCTGTTTGGGGAACGGATTGGATTTTGAGGGCTCTGTGCTTGTCAGATGGAAAGTTCTATCATCACTCAAGTGCAGAAAGAAGACATTCAATTGTCACCGAAAACAGGTAGGATATGCTCCCGTTTTTATTGTTTGTTCTGATTAAACATGGGTTGATTTGATATGCAGAAGGTTCGTTAAGTTATGAAATGTAAGGTTGATGTAAACATGTTTCCAGCACGTCCATTTGACAGTTCCAACGTCGCGGACATTGCGCGCGACATTCTAGAGCGCACTACTCTTGACGGTCGGCTATCCAGCCTATTACACATTTGATTAATCTTGCATACAAATAGACTATATTAAATGTCTATATTATATTTCATGATGTTTCAAACCCACACATGCAACTGATGCTGAACATGGATTGATTTTCAGTTATTATGGAACACCTGCATAATTGGAAAGTGTTTCCCCTTTGGTTCAAACACATTTTTGACAATGCGAGAGTAAAGGCTGTTTGAAAAACTGCATTACATTTGGTATGTAATCACGAATTCAAACCTGCAAAGAATATTAAAACAGTGTTTGTTGGCTATTGTAATTACAATATTTCTTACCAATTTACGCACATTATTGGACTTTCAAGACAATCAAATGATTCCGTTTTGTTGATGTTACAGTATTTATATGGATCAAAACAAGGTTATCTAATGCCATCTTACTAGATATTTAGGGATATGATTATAGCTAATAATAATTTAATAAATTGACAGACTGATCTTTTCGCGCGTAAAATGGTAAACCAAACCACCCCAGCATTTAGCCTGCCCTGTGTTTATGATTTATGCTTTATCTTATTTTCTAGTTGTTGTATGGCACCGTTCCATATTACTGTCACATCTGTCTAGAGCCATACACACAGCACAGCCATGTCTTGTTTTTGTTCGCAGGCTCAGCCTGGAGACAAATACATCAAGGCAGATCAATGCGCGACAGTGTGGTACACTATCCGAATCTCATTCGAAAAATACCACAAATATACGATACAAAGATTGACAAGTGTATGAGTTTTTTTCTTTGGCTGTTGGAAATTAAACCTAAAACGGTTGCTGGTGAAAGATGACAAATATAACCGTAGAAATGCCAGGTGCCGCAGTCGGTGTTGACAGTGGTATGCACAAACACTTGCCCTTCTCCCTCCTCCGCCCATTGTACAGCGCGGTTTCAAAGAATCGTTGTTTTTATGCTTCTGGAACTTTGGTTTGAATTAAAGGGTAGGCCTGGTACTCTACTGGCACTGAGCCCTATAGCTCTGGGGGCCCCCAACCCCCCCAAAATGCAGATAGCATATAAACCATGGCAAAAAAAATCGAATTATAGGAAATTAGCTGTAAAACTGGCTAAATGTGTAGAATAGCGTGAGATTAGCTATAAAACTGCACATTTTTCTCTCGAGACCTTTGGCAATATGTGTAGAATTCCAGGAAATTCGTTTTGAAAATGCTAAATTCCCTCAGCCTCATTGCAAAATGTGTAGAATAGTAGGAGATTAGCTATAAAACTGCAAATAAAAATGTGCTCAGACTTTGCGGGCCTGTGAAACTGCGGCACGCCACTGTGTATTGCTCTTTGATTATGGTACAATACCAGATTGTGTGATAGGATAGCCCTTCTGCTCCTATGTTTGCTCAGCAGAGAAAAATATTATAGATTATTATATATTGGGTTTTTTCTCTTTTATTAGAATATTGTTTTCATATATTCAGGAATAGGCTTTTCTACCCTTTAAAATGGCTTTGGACCCCTATGCTCAGAGGTTCTTTCCCCCCTTTTGGCACTAGCATGTTATGTTTGTGTTGATGAAGGATATCCACAACATCAATCATTTTTACTATTACATGTACACTGATTGGCAATATGCCTATACAGGTCAGTTCTAAACAATTTCGGTAACACTTTATTTGAACGGTACCTAAAATCCTTATAAGGACTTCATAACACATTCATAACTCCATACATAACACATTCATAAGCAGTACATGAGCATTTCGTAAATGCTTAGCTATGCTAACAACTACATGAATACTGCAAATTTCCCCTTGTAGTTGTTTGACAATTACATTTTAGAAATGCTAAAGCACTTCTATTATGAATCTGTCCTTATGTAGGTGCCCTTCAAATATTGTTACAACAAATATTTTATTTTACAGACAAAATGTTGAAAATGGCACTGGGCCCTAGTGCTCTGGGGGCCCCCAACCCCCCCAAACCCCCCCATGGCATATATTTTTCCTATGGCCCAAGGACGGGAGGTCTATTCTATATATTCTATTCTATATGTGTTGAATGATCACACCCAGGCAAGGGTCCTGTGTCCTGTATGTCTTTATATAGATAGAGTAGCATTTGAAAAAAGTCACATTGTGAACTCACAATTTAAATATATCCTTCATCTTAATGATTTTTTTTGAAACAATACAAAACATACACATACAAATGACAACATGCAGATGCACGCAAACATCCACAACATCACCCCTGCCTATCATTCCAATGGCTGCAGAAGCCCCCCCAAAGATGAAAGGAAGAGAATGAAGGAAGATGGAAGGAGATTAAATGTTAGGATCAAGGATGAAGGTTATGAATCAAGCAAGCGACTCATAATAACTGATTATCTTTTGRACCTAGCACTATACAAAATATGATGAGCACGATGACAATGTTCAGATGTGTGAACAAGGCTCCTGAAGATTTGCATTGAAACAACTTTTTATTTTAAAATATATTTTTTTATGAATCTCTTCGATAGCTGTAGTCAGTGTGTAACAGTATAACTTTAGTACGTCCCCTCGCCCCGACCTCGGGCGCGAACCAGGGACCCTCTGCACACATCAACAACAGTCACCCACGAAGCATCGTTACCCATCGCTCCACAAAAGCCGCAGCCCTTGCAGAGCAAGGGGCAACACTACTTCTAGGTTTCAGAGCAAGTGACGTAACTGATTGAAACGCTATTAGCGCGTACCCGCTAACTAGCTAGCCATTTCACATCTGTTACACTCACCCCCCTTTCAACCTCCTCCTTTTCCGCAGCAACCAGTGATCCGGGTCACGGCACCAATGTAACAGTATAACTTTAGTACGTCCCCTCGCCCCGACCGCGAACCAGGGACCCTCTGCACACATCAACAACAGTCACCCACGAAGCATCGTTACCCATCGCTCCACAAAAGCCGCGGCCCTTGCAGAGCAAGGGGCAACACTACTTCTAGGTTTCAGAGCAAGTGACGTAACTGATTGAAACGCTATTAGCGCGTACCCGCTAACTAGCTAGCCATTTCACATCCGTTACAAGTGCAGGCATCAATGTTTTGTATATCAGAGCCATCCATGCATTTAATTAGCATATAAACTCTCATACATACAGTACCAGTCAAAAGTTAGGACACACCTACTCATTCAAGGGTTTTTCTTATGTTTTAAAACTATTTTCTACGTTGTAGAATAATAGTGAAGACTTCAAAACTATGAAATAACACATGGATCATGTAGTAACCAAAAAAGTGTTAAACAAATCAAAATATATATTTGAGATTCTTCAAAGTAGCCACCCTTTGCCTTGATGACAGCTTTGCACACTCTTGGCATTCTCTCAACCAGCTTCATGAGGCACCTGGAATGCATTTCAATTAACAGGTGTGCCTTGTTAAAAGTACATTTTTGGAATTTCTTTCCTTAATGTGTTTTGAGCCAATCTGTTGTGTTGTGACAAGGTAGGGGTGGTATACAGATGATAGCCCTATTTGGTAAAAGACCAAGTCCATATTATGGCAAGAACAGCTCAAATAAGCAAAGAGAAACGACAGTCCATCATTAGTCCATCATCACATGAAGGTCAGTCAATCCGGAAGACCCAGAGTTACCTCTGCTTCAGAGGTTAAGTTCATTGGAGTTACCAGCCTCTGAAATTGCAGCCCAAATAAATGCTTCACAGAGTTCAAGTAACAGACACATCTCAACATCAACTGTTCAGAGGAGACTGCGTGAATCAGGCCTTCATGGTCGAATTGCTGCAAAGAAACCACTACTAAAGGACACCAATAATAAGAAGAGACCTGCTTGGGCCAAGAAACAAGAGCAATGGACATTAGACCGGTGGAATTATGTCCTTTGGTCTGATGAGTCCAAATTTGAGATTTTTATTTCCAACCGCCGTGTCTTTGTGAGACGCAGAGTAGGTGAACGGATGGTCTCTGCATGTGTGGTTCACACCGTGAAGCATGGAGGAGGAGGTGTGATGGTGTAGGGGTGCTTTGCTGGTGACACTGTCTGTGATTTATTTAGAATTCAAGGCACACTTAACCCGCATGGCTACCACAGCATTCTGCAGCAATACGCCATCCCATCTGGTCTGTGCTTAGTGGGACTAGCATTTGTTTTTCAACAGGACAATGACCAAACACACCTCCAGGCTGTGTAAGGGCTATTTGACCAAGAAGGAGAGTGATGGAGTGTTGCATCGATGACCTGGCCTCCACAATCACCCGACCTCAACCCAATTGAGGTGGTTTGGGATGAGTTGGACCGCAGAGTGAAGGAAAAGCAGCCAACAAGTGCTCAGCATATGTGGGAACTCCTTCAAGACTGTTGGAAAAGCATTCCAGGTGACTACCTCATGAATCTGGTTGAGAGAATGCCAAGAGTGTGCAAAGCTGTCATCAAGGCAAAGGGTGGCTACTTTTGAAGAATCTAAAATCTAAAATATATTTTGATTTGTTTAACACTTTCTTTGGTTACTACATGATTCCATATGTGTTGTTTCATAGTTTTGATGTCTTCACTATTATTCTACAATGTAGAAAATAGTAAAGAATTAAGAAAAACCCCTTGAACGAGTCAGTGTTTCCAAACATTTGACTGGTACTGTATATTAACATAGGTGCTATGCAAATCCAATCCAACCAAATAATAGATGCTAATTTCCCCCAGTAGTGGAACCTCTGTGAACTAGGACACATTTTTACAGTGACTGATCAAAGGGGGCTTGGAGCATTGAGGTGTGACTGGCTTCAGCTTGCTCCGCTCCAGCCAGAGGTCTTGTTCCAGGAGAGTCAGTGAAATGGTTGGAATGTTTTCTGTCTGTGTTTTCTACAGCAGAAAGTACTGTCTGTGTCCCAAATGGCACCCTACTCCCTATGCACAACTTCTGACCAGTGCCACAGGGCCCTGGTCACAAGTAATGCACTCAATAGGGAATAGGCTGCCATTTGAGACACAGTCACTGCCTAGTGAAGAGTGTGGGTTTTCCCGCCCTCTCTGTGATTATATAACATGTACCAGCCCCTTCCAGCAGCAGCAACCTCATTAAACCCAGAGTGTGTGTGTGCGTGTATATGTGTGTGTATGCGTGTGTGTCCTTGCTCCCTTTCGTAAAGGGAGCAAGGAGTTCATTCTACATTATGTACAGCAACGATGTCTCTCAAAATGGGGGAAATCCTCCTTACTTCTTCATGGGAAAAGAAATGTACAACATCATACATTTCCCTCACCCCATCCGTCTACTTGGCTTATAAGAACCTTCATTGCCGTGTGAGAATGAGCATAATGTGTTGGTGAATATCATTTTCATATCACCCAGTTTGAATCAAAAGCTTGGTTATGTCACAGCTAATTGTCACACACATTAAAAGCATTCTTATTTTTGCCCTCATGACAGGCCAGGTGAGCAGGTCTTCTCCGAAGAAGCCTAGGAGCTGTAACCTCTTCAAAGCACTTTTCTGTTGCCTCAGAGGAGCACAGGCTGCCCCCAAACCACTGCCACCTTCCCAGGATGCATTGCTGGAGCCACAGGACAATGGGGACGTTGTCAAGGTAACATAATTTATTCCTCTCAGTATCTCGGCAGCATTGTTGTTGTAATTATCCATATCAGAAATAGTGTATGGACTGTTGTTTGCTGTATTTCAACCAAGTATGGGACTTTTATGTAGCCTAAAAAGTGTCATTTTGCATTTTGTTGTGTTTGCAAAGCTTGTTTGGACACTTTAAGCAGATTCTAAATAAAATGTTTTTTTCCCCACAAAGTTTCACACATTATAATTTGATATGATACTCTTGTGTGTACAGCTAAGTGTTTTTTGTCAAACAACTATCAGGCTTTTTATTTTACCACGGTCAAGTGCCTCATCACGTGTTTAACTACTCTAGCATAATTGCAGGAAAAGCATAAAATAACTACATCGGAAATGGATAGCTTTCCTCTGTTGAGCAATACCTATTGTCCCGTGAGAATGTGTGGGATTATTGCCTGTGGATGTTATAACAGCATGTTGCAATATGAAGTAGCTGCTGCACCTGTTGTGAACATCTTGAACACCACCATGACGGTTGGCGGCTACAGAGTAGTTTTAGGTCTGTTCACATAGATCTCCTACGATAAGAAAGCTGAGTGAATTGCAATCCACTAAGGCAAAACAGCGGTGTAGAGTGTTCTACAAAGAGTGGATAATGTGATGTGCATGTCAGTTCATGTGGAAGACATAAGATATGTTAGAGATGTACAGTATTTAGTACACGGTGTCATAACCGATGTGTACAGAAGCATGGAAAGGTGTTGTTGCCCACTGGCCACTTGTGAGGCTGTCAGGTGTAGATGGGCGTTAGCACCATGTAACAGGGGCTAATGAGCTTCATGTTTGTTCATATTACCTAGTGTCCTCCAGGCAGCACTGGAGCAGTGAGGAAGCAGTATCTGTTGTGAGGCCTGGGTATTGTTTGCGTCTCTGAATTGAATCTGATGTAACATGTTTATATATGTACAGTATAGACCCTATAGCCTATCAAGTCCATCTGCTGTCAACAGCCCATAGGTGTTACACTACAACACTGTTATTTTACTGTAGTTGCATTGGTTGGTGGAAATCTATAAATGTCATTTGATTTTTAAGGCTAGTAGAGTGAGGAAGTGTTGATGAAGCATAAAGCCAGCCTAATAAAACGGGCAAGATGTGTTGTTGTCCCCAATGAGTGCTCTTTACAGATACAGTAGTGACCTTGGTCTGTACTCTTGTCTCCTCCACCACAGCTCTCATCTGGACCCAGCCTGCTGCCGGAGATGACACCTCAGGACCAGGGGAAGATATGTGTGGTCATAGACCTGGATGAAACACTGGTGCATAGCTCATTCAAGGTAGCTACTGACCTTTATTTAACTCTCACTGTAACTACTGCTGTTGTCAACTCACTGTTATAGGGTTTTGTATGGGTATTTGTTTCAACAGTAGTTAAGAGGAAATATCATAAAGTTAATAATGCTTTTCTTTGTTATATGTACACTACCGTTCAAAAGTTTGGGGTCGTTTAAAAATATCCTTGTTTTTGAAAGAAAAGCAAAAAATGTTGTCCATTAAAATAACATCATATTGATCAGAAATACAGTGTTGACATTGTTAATGTTGAAATGACTATTGTAGCTGGAAACGGCAGATTTTTTWAAATGGAATATCTACATAGGCGTACAGAGGCCCATTATCAGCAACCATCACTCCTGTGTTCCAATGGCACGTTGTGTTAGCTAATCCAAGTTTATCATTTTAAAAGGCTAATTGATCATTAGAAAACCCTTTTGCAATTATGTTAGCACAGCTGAAAACTGTTGTTCTAATTAAAGAAGCAATGAAACTGGCCTTCTTTAGACTAGTTGAGTATCTGGAGCATCAGCATTTGTGGGTTCGATTACAGGCTCAAAATGGCTAGAAACAAAGAACTTTCTTATGAAACTCGTCAGTCTATTCTTGTTCTGAGAAATTAAGGTTATTCCATGCGAGAAATTTCCAAGAAACTGAAGTTCTGGTACAACGCTGTGTACTACTCCCTTCACAGAACAGCGCAAACTGGCTCTAACCAGAATAGAAAGAGGAGTGTGAGGCCCCTGTGCACAACTGAGCAAGAGGACAAGTACATTAGAGTGTCTAGTTTGAGAAACAGACGCCTCACAAGTCCTCAACTGGCAGCTTCATTAAATAGTAGCCGCAAAACACCAGTCTCAACGTCAACAGTGAAGAGGCGACTCCGGGATGCTGGCCTTCTAGGCAGAGTTGCAAAGAAAAAGCCATATCTCAGACTGGCCAATAAAAAGAAAAGATTAAGATGGGCAAGAGAACACAGACACTGGACAGAGGAACTGTGCCTAGAAGGCCAGCATCCTGGAGTCGCCTCTTCACTGATCTTCAGTTTCTTGGCTATTTCTCCCATGGAATAGCCTTCATTTCTCAGAACAAGAATAGACTGACGAGTTTTATATGAAAGTTCTTTGTTTCTAGCCATTTTGAGCCTGTAATCGAACCCACAAATACTGATGCTCTAGATACTCAACTAGTCTAAAGAAGGCCAGTTTTGTGGCTTCTTTAATCAGAACAACAGTTTTCAGCTGTGCTAACATAATTGCAAAAGGGTTTTCTAATGATAAATAGCCTTTTACAATGATAAACTTGGATTAGCTAACACAACATGCCATTGGAACACAGGAGTGATGGTTGCTGATAATGGGCCTCTGTACGCCTATGTAGATATTTCATAAAAGAATCTGCCGTTTCCAGCTACAATAGTCATTTACAACATTAACAATGTCTACACTGTATTTCTGATCAATTTGATGTTATTTGAATGGACAAAAAATTTGCTTTTCTTTCACAAACAAGGACATTTCTAAGTGACTCCAAATTTTTGAACAGTAGTGTATATTATATTTATGTGGTTATTATAATCCAGGTCTTAGTGATTTTATCTTATGTAATTGCATTAAAATGTTCAACGGCTCCCTCTGTGTTCTTTCCTTAGCCTATTAGTAATGCAGACTTCATAGTGCCTGTGGAGATTGAGGGGACCACACACCAGGTAAAATATATGAACTAAATGCAGTATGTGTGCGCTTGTCGAGTCGGGTAGCTTGGCGTTCATGTACTGTATGTTGATGTGTTCAGAGTTCAGTGTTTGCTGAGCTTAAAATAGGATGGGTTTTAGGACAGATGAGGTTTGTTATGGGCGCTATGAGCCCTCTAGTGGACAGATGTGAGGTTGAATGGGAAAGGAAGTGTAAGCGTAAAAATAAAAGGAAGTAATTTCAGCATAGTTAGTTCACCTTTCATAAATAAGTAATGCTATAATTTTAGAGCACACTTTTAGAGAAAATGTGGAACAGAATTTACTCATCAATGTACTGCACCGGGGATAATAATTCAACACTGTGTTGTCCTTTGCATGCAGAACTTCATGCAAAAAATGCATATGCACAACTGCGCATGTGAGTACTGTCGTTTGGTTTGGGATTCTTCACCATGGGCCTCTGCCTGGTTCAAGTAATCCAGGATAGGCTGGTTAACACATGCACGGCCTGTTCTTGATTACTTGTTTCAGGAACTGTCCACCAGCAACTGGAATGGACACAATGACAACAACAATTTCATGTAATGTGGAACAAATATAAGTATGACTACAGAGGAAGAGTGAATATTATAATAATAATAATATAATACTCCATTACTATGTAATTCCAAAGCAATTAGTAAAGTAATACGAATGTTGTTACTGTAGTAATGATAGTGTTATTACATAGCTAGGTATAAGGGCAACATAATGCAAAGTGTTACAAAACATTCATTCCAGGTGTTTGTTTCAGGTATACGTGCTGAAGAGGCCGTATGTGGATGAGTTCCTACAGCGAATGGGAGAGCTGTTTGAGTGTATTCTGTTTACTGCCAGTCTTGCCAAGGTAAACTGAAAAATAATAGTAAAACATTGTTGTTATGACATTTCTCTATTATTCTTCTTGAGAAGATTACTCTTCATTTTGAATACTAGTTTAGGAAGTCTTAAATGTTTTTCTCTTTCCCAACCCTCTGTAGACTTTTCCCCATGCGTTAGATGACATTTGTAGTGCCAAAACCTGCTTTGTGAATTTGCATATAAGGAGCTAGCATACATTTTCAATGTAACGTGTAGTTACAGTTGTGGTCAACTATATTGGCACCCTTGCACAATTATATATATATTTTTTAAATAAGTTGAAATAGAAAAAAAAATTGGTGTTCACACTTCAAAGTAAAAACAAAATGGCCCGGACTTAAATATAAAAAATGTATTTGGTCGGAGGCAAGTTATTCTCATTTATTGTGTTATTTATCTCACCTGCGGGAAGTTACACATTTTATTTATTTAACCTTTATTTAACTAGGCAAGTCAGTTAAGAACAAATTCTTATTTACAATGACGGCCTACCCCGGCCAAACTCTTACCCAGATGACACTGGGCCAATTGTGCGCCGCCCTATGGGACTCCCAATCACGCCGGTTGTGATACAGCCTGGAATCGAACCACGGTCTGTAGTGACGACTCTGCACTGAGATGCAGTGCCTTAGACCGCTGCGCCACTCGGGAGCCCAAAAGTTAAGGGTGCATACAGGGTAAAAATAGCCATTCAACCAGTTTTGAAAAGAAAAAATGGAACATTCAGCCCCATTTTAAAGTGCAAGGGTGCCAGAATATTTGACTGCAACTGTACATTATTAGTAGCTTGGGTCAACCTTGGTGACACCTTACCCCCTACTCTCCATTCCCCGCTTCTGGTCTTGCCCTTTCCTGCATTCCCTGACCCCCCTCTCCCCCTTTTCCTTACCCTCCCCTAGTATGCAGACCCAGTGACTGACCTGTTGGATCAGTGTGGGGTGTTCCGGGCGCGGCTGTTCCGGGAGTCCTGTGTGTTCCATCAGGGTTTCTATGTCAAAGACCTCAGCCTACTGGGCAGAGAGCTCCATAAGACCCTCATCTTGGACAACTCTCCTGCTTCATACATCTTCCACCCTGAGAATGCTGTGAGTTTGGGTTTCATTCAACTTCTTTCAACTCAACTGTGACCTCTTTCAGGATTCAAACTGATAATTAACATGATATTATTTCACATTTTACTGCATTCTATTCTATTCACTTTTTAAAGGTTTAACCTTATATTACACTTAAAATAACTGTCCAGTGTTCCCAGATTTCCATGTAATATGACCTATAATTAATTACAATATGAGTGAAATAGTTTTTCTTAAAAATAATTGTAATAAAGTATGTTAAAAAGCAGCTTTTCTGTGATATGGTGTGGGCCTACCTCAACAACAGATTGGTGTGGGCGTATACCCGTCCTAAAAAATATTCAGGCTAGTAGGATGACATCATCCTCTATGAGGAAATAGCAAGCATTTTTTTAAACGGTCTGTTTTGAGATGTTAGTGTTTTCACTTCCATTTATGCCTTGGCCACATACAGAGCATTCGGAAAAAATTCAGACCCCTTCCCTTTTCCACATTTTGTTACGTTACAGCCTTATTCTCAAATAGATTACATMAATTTTTTTGCTCATCAATCTACACACAATACCCATAATGACAAAGCGAAAACAGGTTTTTAGAAATGTTTGCAAATTTATAAAWAAAAAAAACACAAAAAAAACAGAAATGCCTTATTTACATAAGTATTCAGAACCTTTGCTATGAGACTCGAAATTGAGCTCAGGTACATCCTGTTTCCATTTATCGTCCTTGAGATGTTTCTACAACTTGATTGGATTGCACCGGTGGTAAATTAAATTGATTGGACATGATTTGGAAAGGCACACACCAGTCTATATAAGGTCCCACAGTTGTCAGAGTAAAAACCAAGCCATGAGATCTAAGGAATTTTCCGTAGAGCTTCGAGACAGGATTGTGTCGAGGCACAGATCTGGGGAAAGGTACCAAAACATTTCTGCAGCATTGGAGGTCCCCAAAAACACAGTGACCTCCGTCATTCTTAAATGGAAAAAGTTTGGAACCCCGAAGACACTTCCTAGGGCTGGCCGCCCGGCCAAACTAAGCAATCGAGGGGAGAAGGGCCTTGGTCAGGTGACCAAGAACCTGATGGTCGCTCTGACAGAGCTTCAGAAGTCCTCTGTGGAGATGTGAGAACCTTCCAAAAGGACAACCATCTCTGCAGCACTCTACCAATCAGGCCTTTATGGTAGAGTGGCCAGACGGCAGCCACTCCTCAGTAAAAGGCACATGACAGCCCACATAGAGTTTGCCAAAAGGCACCTAAAGACTCTCAGACCATGAGAAACAAGTTTGTCTGGTCTGATGAAACCAAGACTGAACTCTTTGGCCTGAATGCCAAGCTCCATGTCTGGAGGAAACCTGGCACCATCCCTATAGTGAAGCATGGTGGTGGCAGCATCATGCTGGGGGGATGTTTTTCAATGCCAGGGACTGGGAGACTAGTCAGATTCGAGGTAAAGATGAATTGTACAGAAGGATCCTTGATGAAACCCTGCTCTAAAGCGCTCAGGCTGAGGCGAAGGTTAACCTTCCAACAGGACAACGACCCTAAGCACACAGCCAAGACAACACAGGAGTGGCTTCGGGACAAGTCTCTGAATGTCCTTGAGTGGCCCAGCCAGAGCCCGGACTTGAACGAGATCGAACATCTCTGGAGAGACCTGAAAATAGCTGTGCAGCGACGCTCCCCATCCAACCTGACAGAGCTTGAGAGGAGCTACAGAGAAGAATGAGAGAAACTCCCCAAATACAGGTGTGCCAAGCTTGTAGGGTCATACCCAAGAAGACTTGAGGCTGTAATCGCTGCCAAAGGTGCTTCAACAAAGTACTGAGTAAAGGGTCTGAATTGAATTTAGCGCATGTTTTTTTTWAAATACATTTGCAAAAATAAAAATAAACAGTTTTTGCTTTGTCATTATGGGGTATTGTGTGTAGATTAATGAGGGGGGAAAAAACTATTTAATCAATTTTTGAATAAGGCTGTAACGTAACAAAATGTGGAGAAAGTCAAGGGGTCTGAATACTTTCCGAATGCGCTGTATGAGTATAGGATGAGTCAACAACATTATTATTTTGGTTTGAGTTAACAGAATATGAACTTAAGATTTAGCACAGATATATACATTTTGATATATACAACAAGAATATACAGTTTGTTAATATCCTAACACTGCAAACAAAGCATTAGTAAATGAGTGAATGGTTTCTRTGTTGCTCCCTCAGGTTCCTGTGGTGTCCTGGTTTGATGATGTGGAGGATTCTGAGCTGCTCCACCTGCTGCCGGTGTTTGAAGACCTGAGTCAGGCTGAAGACGTCTACGTCAGACTGAGGGAGCTAAGAGTGCCATGATGGAGGCGGGAGAGGACCCTGCTCTCACTGCCAGACTAGCCAGCACCTGGCCCAGAACATACACACCACCATAGAAATAGAAAAATAACTTTCTATTCATATAACATTGTATTTGTATGCTCAACAGCCAGAGACACATGTAGTGTATTTGGTTCAGACGAGCACTTCATGACATTCTAAGGCCTTTTCTCTGATACTGAGCATCTGTCTGTCTGTCAATCACTGTCTGACAACTCTGAGCCAAAATACCGTAGAGTACTGCAATCACTCCAAATGAATATGAATAAAGTGGTTATTTTCTGCCAGACCAGAGGCCTGAATGGCCTGATCTAACTCAGGACACTTGTATCATTGTGCCTTTTTTTTCTCTTAACAAACACAAAAACCAAGCAGCTTAAACTGCTTTAATGATTTTTTTTCTTCCAATCTCACTATGCAATCCTCTTCTGTAATCATGGTGGACTACAGTGCTACTTGTTATACGGGTGGGTCACAATCATATCCAGAATGCCAACGGAATGTATTCTTTACATTTTCCTGGATATATGACCAGTCAGCATATGCTCATGTACTATACGGTTAACGGGTGTTTAAGTATGTAAATATTTGTATTATTTACTGTAAAATGGCCAACAAAGCAAAATGCCTCCAATAAGTACTGAATACATTGTAAGTAAATCATTTTGAAGAGCTTAAAATATTAGCAACATTATATATATTTTTATGATTAACATACAATGGTGGTATAAAGTTTTATAAAGCTCTTTGAGTTTATCATTTGGAACGAACTTCTTTAATCTGGTCACTTGAATGCCAACACAACGGATGGCATGGTTGTAGGCTGCTCAGCAGAAGTACAGTATAGTGTCGCTCTGGGAATATTTGGTCCAGTCTTAACACATTTATTTTTCTGTTTTTCTTGTAATACTAAATGACAGAAGGTGCACTGTTTGTTTTGATAAGTAAGACTGCTAAAAGAAGTGACAACTGCATTTCTAATTCAGTCAGAGACATATGCACCTTTATGCCATGCTGAATGTGGTCAAATACTGTATTAACAAAACTATATGTAATTGTGGTACTCCTAATGCTGAATTATTTTATTTTTTACAGTTTGTGTTCATTTGTGTCATTATTTGCCCACTGCAAATGAGGTTATCAAAACAACAATATTCAAAACCTCTGCCAAATTATAATTTGTGGCTAGTATTTTTGGATTGTGTAAAGTTAATCACATATTTTCCTCCAAACTGTGCCTTTCAAACATTGCTCCTCGAATCATCGTAGATGAAACCAACAACATTGTGTTATCAAAAAACAATAACCAAATTCAGGGGGTAGATGTTTGTTATACCATTACTGTAGTATATTGCCATTCCACAAACAATGATGGAAACCAGGATTATTTTATGTGGGTACAATCAAGTTGTTTTTATAATGTTTTTTGTTTTTTTATTGTGTACATTGATCACTTAAGACATTTGAATGAATGTTTACCAATCCTAATGAATAACCAAAGATATCTGGTTGTTGATATTGTGTAGATTTAGTTGTTCTCATTGACATTGTTATAATTAAACAAAATAAAGCTACATGTAAATTGTAAATCATGAACACACATTTAGGCCTATACATTGTTGTTTAGTGTAAGATGGGTCACACTTCCAATAGGGCGCCAGGTAGTCTAGCGGCGAAGAGCGTTGAGTTAGTAACCGAAAGGTTGCTGGTTTGAATCACTGAGCCGACTAGGTGAAAAATCTGTCGATGTGCCCTTGAGCAAGGCACTTAACCCGGAATTGCTCCTGTAAATCACTCTGGATAAAAACAAATGTTAGGCCTACAGGATAGCTTTTGGCAAGAAATAAGTGTATATTGGACGCAAACTGGGCAAAAAATTGCCAAAATAAAGTTGGATTATGTTTCCTTGTCTATTTGTGTTTTTTGTAGAGATTGTGAAATGTTTTGTATTACAAATTTAAAACATATGTCCATCCCATTGGATTTGAGGCATATAATATACAGAAATGTACATTATTTTTTGCTACGAAATAAGCAAAGCCTTTGGGTGACAGCGAGAGAAAACAAGCATATACGCTTGCTATTGCTATAGCTCTGGACGCCGAGGGAGAGAGAGAGAGAGCGGACAGCTTCAAGGCTGGTGTCGAGATGAGTGTATTGGGACGGACACAGAAAGGTCGATTTCTTAGGAGGAATGGAAGGGGGAAGAAGATGAAGAAGAGGTCGGAGTTGAATTTGAGGAAGATGGCGTCAAAAATGGAGATGGAGTGTTGAAGAAGATTGGTGTCAAGTGCAAAGTGAGCCGTGCGCCAGACCGAGTTCTGGAGGTGAAATGGAAGTGAATGAGTGCGAGTTAAGTGAACTGGAAGGTGTGATGAAGAGCTCGGAGCCCGAGTATGATAAAGAAGTATCGGGTCCAGTAGAAAGGACATTTTTTGAGATAGTGGATCCTTGCCTTTTGGCGGATCCATTTGTGGTGGGAAATGAGTTGGGTGCAGTTGGATCAGCGAAGGCTGATCAATATTGAGTTTTTGTTCTAATGATACTGAGATATTACAGTCAAGAATAGTCAACGATTGCTGTCTAGAGCCCTGAGTTTACCTGTGAAGAAAGCAAACCCTGCAAGGATAGCCAGTCTATTCTCCTGATTGGTAGTAGACTTGTGATATTTGTTTGTGTTTCTTCTGACCAGAGGGAGTGGGCTCTCCGTGTCACGCAACTTGGGTCAACATCTGTTATCTCGCTTTGATTTTAGGAACATGGCACCATTGCAATTAGTGTTTTCTGGGGTAGCGTTAAGTGTGGAGGTGGAGCAATTGAAGTCGAAGATTTCTGGCGTTTGTGACGCCCGCCGTATTTGGTGCGACGCAGTTCCGGTGGTGAAACAGGAGTCACTGTCAGTCGTTTTGAGTCTTTACTCGACAAAGTAATCTTAGGATATCAGTTATCCTGTTAGGGCTTTTGTGTTAAATCCACGGCGCTGTTTCAGGTGCACCGTTTATGATCGTCACAGCAGTATGTAGGAGGACATTTTCAAGATGTGGGAAGTACATGGGACAGAGGATTGTGTAGTTTCGGTGGATAAAGTTGTGTGTCAACTGTAGGGTTGAGGAAGTGTCTGTCCGGTGCGAGAGAGACAGGTGGAGGGTGCGAGAGAGACAGGTGGAGGTGGCCAGAGTCAGAGTAGTGCAGGTGTCGTATGCTGAGGCAGTGAAGAAAGTAGAGGAGGATGGTTCAAGGGTGAGGGGTCCTGAGAGGATGCCTGTGATTAGTGTATCTGTGCCAGCACAGAGGGATAGGTCTACGAGTGATATATGCATCAGTAAGGTTGGCTTCTTAGCCTTCATAGCTATGGTTATCAACTGTACCGCGTAAATCAGAGAAAATAGATGTTGTGGTGCAGAGAAGTAATTGGGTATACGATATTTGACTTCAGAAGTGTTACAGGGTGTGTTGAGTTGTGGTGTCCTGTCCTCCCAGGCCTGTGGCATGGTCAAAGTAGTGGAATGGGGTAGTGTTTTTTTTAAATGAGTGTAGCGTTAGTAGTAGGAACCATGAGCTTGGCAATCAGGGGACAAATAACAACGACGGACTAGCGACGTTTTCGTCTTTTGTATGATGATGATGATGATGATTATTATTTTAGTTTTTTTATTCGGTTCATTACCCGTACAGTTGGTGGCGGCGTGCACAATTGAATAATTGTTGCTACGTGATGATGTCGCTACGTTGAGACGCTCAAATCGATTGACACGTAGCTACAATTAGTGAACAAGGAAGAAAATTAAAAGTAGAGATAAATAAAATACAAGAAATAAAGCTAGCTAGGTATGTATTTTCTTCGTTATAACGTTTTCATTATGTATTTGAGTGTAAGTTCTAGCTAGCTAGTTAACATTAAATTAACGACGTAGCTGGACAATTCCATGGTAACGTTAACGGACTCAGATTTTTCACTTAAAAAATTACAAACAAAAACCATTGATTTCAAAGTTTTTAACAAACCATACAACTCTATGTACAAAGACTACTTTTAACAATTTCCTCCGAACATTTTACAAAAACACATTTACAGGAATAACTGTACAGATACAAAGTTTGGTTACATAATTAAACTGACGGGGATTGGCAACATAATTACGGTAAATTTAGCATCTGCACAGTTTTTTTCCTGTAAATGTTTTTATTATTATTATTTATTCGGGGCTGCTAACTTTTGAAGAAAGCTTGTGTTGAGATTTGCTATATGAATTTAATTGCCCCTGGCACAACCCCTAGATGGGGAGAATGGGGGTTCTCCCCAAGGAAAATGATATTGTTTTAAAGCTAATTTCGTGCAATTATATTTATTTTGACATGATTTAGGCCTATGACCAGGATGGCTAATAAAAACCACAGGTCAGGTGTATTCAGGATGCTTTGAACATTTGACAACTTTGTTACTTTGACATTTTTGGGGGATGAAATTGAAAGTATAATTTCATTTAAAAAAAGATTGAAGTGGTTTGACACGATTCAGACAGTAATAACATTTGATGGAGAGACTGGCAAATGGGAGAAACAGTGGGAAGCTTGGAAGCAGGGATTGATTCCTGTTGTGGAAAGTTGTATGGGGCACATGCTGGGGAGTGTTATCACTACCCAAAGGCTCTGCTCAGGAAATACTCATATTAATACTTGATGGCAGTGGGTAACCAAATCATATATTGCAGTTTCCTTCTCCATATATTGTTTTCAAGGTAAGGACACAAACATTTTGTAATTTGGGCAAACCCTGCATGCACTTCAGGAGGGTTGGCCACTCTTGATCTATGTTTCCCAAGTGCTGAGTGTTTGAAAATGTTCTTGTTCTAACAATTAATTTCTCAATCACCCAACCTTCAAGCATAATCTAATGAATATTCAGGTAGTTTATGCAAACTAGTTGAAGATCCTTGCCATCATCTTACTCTACATAGACAAAATATGATGTGTTTATGAGTTGTGAATCCCCCTACCATCTCTGCCTAGCATGTGCACAAATACTAAAATGTCCCAAAATTATATTTTAGGCCTGGAGCATTCAGTATTTGTATGACTTATTAAAAAATGTCCATGAAGGGCTGCAAAAATACATAGCCTGATATAATTAATTTTTAAAGACAAGTAGGCATATCAGATTTCAAATATGTGATTACACTGGAAAAATAATGAAGAAGTGGAATAATAAAACAAGTGTGGGGAATAACAGTAGTGTTTTGCTGACCCTATATTTTAGCCCATTGTTAAGCAGGATAATTGTTCCACTTATCAGACTAAATAAAGTAAATAGATAATAAAAACTCATGAAAACAAGATTACATAAATCTGCCCTGAACACCTAACCAAATAATTTTTCTATTTATTTTCTCCCCTCTAGAATCAAATTTACACTTTTGGGTTCACAATCTGTTTGACTAAATTATTTTCATAGTTCAGGTCACCCTACCAAACTTCCCTGCTAAAACATACTYTAGGTCTGTCTGCTGCCTTTTTGTTGTCACAGCCCGGATTAATGCATGTGTGGATTAAATCGATTTTAGTACATGCTGTCAAAAGGCTGCATTCTGCAATATGGACGGGAGTAACAGCAACCTAATTGTGTTGTCAACATAAAATAGCGCTACTGTGCTGCTCTATTTACAGTTTTATAAAGTCACCCGATACCGCTCTCTCTCTCCATTCAGCGCCACTCTACTAATGTTGAGGGACGTTTCTTTAAAACGCGCACCCAATCCCCTTGATCCCTTACATAACTAGACCAATCGTATGCTTCATTGTGCAACGGTTAACAGTGCTGTGGCAAAACAGGTCAATGATAGAAGTTCCGCTCACGATGTTAAATTGCAGGCGCAGATGCTACGATTTCAAAACGATTTGGAGCACAGTTGAAACGTATTCAATGGACTAATTAAGAAAATAAATGCAGTACTTTTCAATGCGTTTGATATGAGGTGTGGCGTGTGAGGGTGTTGTGGGAGAGTTGGCTGCTCTGTTTACTGTGTAAATTGTTCAAAGTAGTCATTGTGCATATGGTTTGGTAAACTTTTTGAAATCAATTGTTTTTGTTTGGCATACATTTGAAAGTGAAAAAATCGGAGTTTCGTTGTAATTCCGTTACTATGGAATTGCCCGGCTACAGCACAGATGGCTATAGTCAAGAATCGTTGGTAACGTTAGCTACGTCAATCTTTGTCATTTCCACCATCAACACAATAACTTTGACTTGTTTTTAGATCTGTCAAGATCTCAATATGAACATATTTGACCACAGCATCAAATTTCATGCTCTCTTCAAGTTCTCCCAAATGTAAGCAGACCTAAATCAAGTTTCCAATGCAAATAATAATGCTCTGTTTATAAGTTACTGACATGGTTAACTCAATGTTGTTTTCCCCAGTTCCCACTCTACCCAGTTACACCTGAAGAATGTCTACTCCAGCTTGGCAGTGTGCATGTTCGTGGCTGCAGCAGGCTCCTATGTCCATGTTGTCACACGGCTCTTTCAGGTAAACAGTAAGCACACCACCCCATGATAATAGACAAACATTGGCTAACAGATAGTAACTAACAGATAGATGTTAGTCAATGGTGAAGCGATATCTAATCAAAATACTACTGGCTTTATCATATTCCTTTAGGGTGGTTTGCTGTCACTTCTGTGTTCCCTGGGCATGATGGTTTGGTTGTCCATGATGCCACACAACTCAGAGACAGAGAAGAATAGACTGGCTATCCTTGCAGGGTTTGCTTTCTTCACAGGTAAACTCAGGGCTCTAGACAGCAATCGTTGACTATTCTTGACTGTAATATCTCAGTATCATTAGAACAAAAACTCAATATTGATGAAGAACACTATGGCCAATATGCCTAGTCAGTCAAATGTACTTTTTCTTTCTCACCAGGTGTTGGTCTTGGACCGGCAATGGACTTTGTCATTACCATTAACCCAAGGTGCTATTGAATATTGTTGGAAATCATTTCTTAAGTCTGTTTGTTTTTCAATTGAAGAGTCAAGAGAACGTGTCTTTGCCTATCTGGTCTCTCTAGCGTCATTGTGACAGCCTTCCTTGGAACCTCCATCATCTTCATTTGCTTCACTCTCAGTGCTCTGTACGCCAAGCGTAGGAGCTACCTCTACCTGGGAGGTACAAAGATGTTCTACACTATTCAATAGCCTAGTTAACTCACTTAAACCCTTTTGCTCTTCAGGAGCATAAGTCATTCACCTATATCACAGAATCCATGTTCATTTAGTCAAGATATATACAGTTAATTTGGAAAGTATTCAGACACCTTTTTCCACATTTTGTTACGTTAGTCTTATTCTAAAATTGATATAATTTTTTCCTCATTAATCTACACACAATACCCCATAATGACAAAAGAAAACAGGTTTTTAGAAATGTTGAAAAAAAAAAAAAACTTATTTACATAACTATTCAGACCCTTTGCTATGAGACTCGAAATTGAGCTCTGATTCATCCTATTTTCATCATCCTTGATGTTTCTACAACTTGATTGGAGTCCACCTGTGGTAAATTCAAATGATTGGACATGATTTGGAAAGGCGCACACACACCTGTCTATATAAGGTCCAGTTGACAGTGCATGTCAGAGCAAAAAACCAAGCCATGAGGTCGAAGGAATTGTCCGTAGAGCTCCGAGACAGGATAATGTCAAGGCACAGATCTGGGGAAGGGTACCAAAAAATGTCTGCAGCATTGAAGGTCCCCAAGAACACAGTAGCCTCCATCATTCTTAAATGGAAGAAGATTGGAACCACCAAGACTCTTCCTAGAGCTGGCCGCCCAGCCAAACTGAGCAATTGGGGGAGAAGGGCCTTGGTCAGGGAGGTGACCAAGAACCTGATGGTCACTCTGACAGAGCTTCAGAGTTCCTCTGTGGAGATGGGAGAACCTTCCAGAAGGACAACCATCTCTGCAGCACTCCAGCAATCAGGCCTTTATGATAGAGTGGCCAGACGGAAGCCACTCAGTGAAAGGCACATGACAGCCCACTTGGAGTTTGCCAAAAGGCACCTAAAGGACTCTCAGACCATGATAAACAAGATTCTCTGGTCTGATGAAACCAAGATTGAACTCTTTGGCCCGAAAGCCAAGTGTCACGTCTGAAGGAAACCTGGCACCATCCTTATGGTATAAGTATGGTGGTGGCAGCATCATGCTGTGGGGATGTTTTTCAGAGGCACGGACTGGGAGACTAGTCAGGATTGAGGTAAAGATGAACAGAGCAAAGTGCAGAGAGGTCCTTGATGAAAACTTGCTCCAGAGCGCTCAGGACGTCAGACTGGGGGCCAAGGTTTCAACAGGACAACGACCCTAAGCACACAGCCAAGATAAGGCAGGAATGGCTTCGGGACAAGTCTCTGAATGTGCTTGAGTGGCCCAGCCAGAGCCCAGACTTGAACCTGATCGAAAATCTCTGGAGAGACCTGAAAATAGCTATGCTGTGAGGCTCCCCATCCAACGTGACAGAGCTCGAGGAGAAATGGGATAAACTCTCCAAATACAGGTGTCCTAAGCTTGTAGTATCATACCCAAGAAGACTTGAGGCTGTAATTGGTGCCAAAGGTGCTTCAACAAAGTATTGAGTAAAGGGTCTTAATACTTATGTAAATGTGATATTTCAGTTTTTTAAAATAAATTAGCTAAAATGTTTAAACCTGTTTTTGTTTTGTCATTATGGGGTATTTTGTGTAGATTGATGAGGGGGAAAAAACAATTTAATCAATTTTAGAATAAGGCTGTAACGTAACAAAATGTGTAAAAATTCAAGGGGTCTGAATAATTTCAGAATGCACTATATATACACTGAATATGAAAAAATGTACCATGTGATTTACTACTTTGATGTGTTCTTTGTTGTCGTCTCAGGGACTCTGATGTCTGGATTGTCCATCTTGTTCCTTGTGTCTGTGTTGAACATGTTCTTTGGATCAGCAATACTCTTCAAGGTAGCCTAAATATTTATAGATCTATCTCTCTCGGGACTTGGATGTGAAGTGATTCCACTCATACATTGGAAGTGTGTAGTATAATTGTGAGGTCTCAGCAAGGTGACCCAGGTGTAACATGGCTCTTCTCTTCACTAACAGGCTCACATGTACATGGGGCTGGTCATTATGTGTGGCTTTGTTCTGTTCGACACTCAGCTCATCATTGAGAAAGCCGAGAACGGAGACAAGGACTACGTCTGGTGAGTCTTTTCAACATTTCACCAAATAAGCAGTCGTAAAGCTTTTTACTTACTGATGTAGTAGAATGGAAAAATAATATATTAAGTAATTGCAATGAAGTAATTGTTTTTCTGTCTTTTGAAAGGCATTGCGTGGACCTGTTCCTCGACTTTGTGACCATTTTCAGAAAACTCATGATTCTTCTTGCCATGAATGAGAAGGTAATTTTTGTATTTATTTTTTACAGACAAAATATGTATCATATAATTAACTTTTTCCTCATATAAGCACATTTCACAATATGCAAATTGTGATAATATTTTATATTTTCAGGACAAGAAGAAAGAAAAGAAGTAAATGGAAGAAATCCAATTGAAGTTTCAAATAAAAAATGATCTGTGACAAGGAACAGAACCAGCAACAAAGCCTCTGTCTGCAATGCTGTTGGTCCTTTTACTATTCGTCGTTCTTTGTTAACTTATGGTATATAGTTTTTTTTTGCTTTGTTTTGAGCTTGCAAAAGGAGGTTAAAGGCTGTATTTTAAGCTGCTGCTGCAGTGATGATGCTTGTCCTGTAGAGGGAGTAGTTGTTCTATGAAGGCCTACATTCGCAGAGCTGTCTGAACAGTTGTTGTTTTTTGCCATTAAAAAAACAAATACAAGATTTTTCGGCAGGCTGTTTTGAGCTTTTGGAGATTAATCATTGTTTTATTTTAAGTCGTAATATTTTGGTTCGTTGTCAGTGCTATTCCCGCAATCTTTTTTGTTTTGTTTAGTTTCTAGAAAGTATGTGACTGACATCATGACCCGTGATAGTCTTGAGCGCCACTCTCCTTGAGCTTTTTCTATTATTGTCTACTGCTCCACTTATGTATGTTACCTTGAAGAATAACCTTATAAACAATCTCTTGGTACCGTTTTGGTAATTCAGATGACCTTTCATGAAGATTTAGTGCACTTTATGGTGAGCTTTTGTGGCACAAAAAGGACTGGTCAAGGCTGTAGAATAGATGGACCAACTGCCGATGCATTCTCTCACAAGACTTTTGCCAATTTGTATTTTCTTTCATGTTTTGATCATCTGTATTCTGTGAAAAACACATTTTATAAGTGTAATAATGATAATCTAATTTGATACATTTATTTAAATACATTTAAAAATGCTTAACTAAATGCCTTTTTTTCATTGCAGTACATGCATGCAAACATGCTGATACACATTTCAATTGCAAGTTATATGGTGTAATTTTCTTGTATTTATTTGTGCTTCAGTGAGAACACAAGAAATAATCATAACATTTTAAAAAGTATGTTGACATCTTGGCTGTTCAAGATTGACATCCAGCGTTAAACAATAATCTATTTTAGCCAGGTGACTGCATTTACACAATATTACCAAAAAATTGACAATTACCCAAATTATGTGGAGTTGATTTAACATAAATAATACAAATACATATTAATTGGACAATAATGTAGCCACATCTCTTTTTCACAATATTATTGCTGGCATCTATTACCTTCAAAGAATGGTGAGCTAAACTAAAAACATATTCTGACAAGAAAGCTTTTCTTGTCAGTTGCAGAGACATAATCTGAACAACACCATCAACAAATAATTGTATACTTAAATTGTAATGTATTTATTCAACAGCGAAAAATCACAAACATTAACATTCATTTTTTAAGAGCTCAAGATAACGGAATCAGTACATTGTGTGAACTGATAAAGAAAAGAGAAGAACATATTGGTAGTAAGTACTTGCATGGTCAGGGTGTTCAGCTCTCTGTAGTCTGTAATAAATATAGTAAGATCTTTTGGTGAGGGTCAGAGTAAGATTGAACAAGGCATATTCAATTCCAACAAAGAGAATGTTTGATATTGTCATCTTGTCCTGATATTTCATAATCCTAAAATGATTTAAATAACTATTTTGGTTAGCGGAGTGTGTTTCCAATTACCTCCCGTCATAAAACAGTGTTATTCTGAATAGTCTATATCCTTTGGGTTGTAGTTATCCTGAGGAGAGGTTTTTCTTTCCAGTTAACCTTGCAACATAGCTGGTGAGAAAGCATACATGTAAGTCCTAAGGGTACCATCTTATCACAGTCCTTATCCATATTCTTCTAAAGGTGGTCAGTGCCACTTGTACCCTTTTCACAATACTGAGCCAAACCAAGCTGGGTTGAACCAAGCTGTATCCGGCTGGCCTGGTTACGCATCCACCATAGAAGCTGAAACCATTCTGGAAAGGACAATGTGAAAAGAAAATATTCGAGCCAGTCCAATATGATTCGGGTTGACACGATAGTGTGAAAAGGGTATATCTTAGCACAGTCCATATCACATGTTCTGTTAAGGTGCCTCAGTCAGCACCACAGTAAGATCTGCAAAGCACCTGTCTTTTCCCCCCCCTGTCATCCCTGGCTACCACAGGAAGAGAGGCTGTCGTAGAGAGAGTCACTGAGAGACTCAGGGGTCTCTAGGACCTGGGGTCGGCTGGGGGAGAGGGCTTCCTCAGGCCTCTCCCTCACCAGCTCTAGGCCCGTCTCCCGGCCAAGGCCCATCTCTGGGGCACTGGGTGTACTGCGGATCTTCCCACGTCGGCTCAACCCTGTCTGGGCCGGCACCGGCAGACTGCTGGGGTCCATGTTACGAGAGACAGAGGGACCACAGGCCTTCTATAAGGAGGAGGCGGAAGAGGAGTGGAGAGAGGAGAGAGAGAGGTGGGGGGAGAGAGTCATTTGTAAAAAGTTCACAAATGTCACAAATCCATAATTAATTTTTAATAATCCAATTCTAAATGATTCATGAACACATTATTGTAAAGAATTCACATATTTCAAATGGAAAATAGTTTTCATGTTTTCAACCCACCCCTCTGAATGGGGATCCATAGGGGGCAGTCTCCACCTCTTCCTCCATGGCCAGGTACACCTCAGTGGGCCCTGCAACGGTCTTCGGGTTGGGGAACGTCCAGGTCTTTGAGTGGGGGGACAGCATGTGAGCTCCATAGGCTTCTTTGTCTGCAAAGGTTACAAAATACATTTTATTCTTAAATGAAACAGGCCATACATAAAGTACATTGTTATTGTATAAAACTCATTAACATTTTTCCTATACCAAATCATCAGATTGCTATACCCTATATGTTTGTTTTTGAGTATTGAATATTAGATATAGTGTATTGTGATATATTTCGTATTTCATAATGTATTTGATATTATGAATTGTGATGTATATTTCTCAGTACTGTACCTTCATGAATGACCCCAGCTGTCTGTCTGTTCATGCTTTTCCCCTCCAGTACAGACCCGTACAGTACCGGTGTGGTCATCTCTCTGTGAGGTTGATAGCACTGCTCCAGGGATGAGGGTTCTCTGTCCAGGGTCCTAGCCCTCCTTCCTACCCTCCCTGGGGAACCAGAGGAGCCATGCTCAGCTCCAGCCCCCCTCATCTTAGATAGGCTTCTTCCTGCTGCCCCACTACTGTAGTCAGGCAGAGGGAAAGTTCCAATGCCACTGTCTAGTGTGTAAGTGGAGGCTCCAGAAGCTAGTAGGAGAGGGGAGAAGTAGAGAGAGAGAGAGAGAGGAGAGGAATTGTACTTGTTACATTTTGATAAATGTCCATGTTGTCATTTTCGGATAATAGCTCCTACAGTTGAAGTCGGTAGTTTACATACACCTTAGCCAAATACATTTAAACAAAATGTTTAACGATTCCTGACATTTAATCCTAGTAAAAATTCCCTGTCTTAGGTCAGTTAGGATCACCACTTTATTTTAAGAATGTGAAATGTCAGAATAATAGTAGAGAGAATGATTTATTTCAGCTTTTATTTCTTTCATCCCATTCCCAGTGGGTCAGAAGTTTACATACACTCAATTAGTATTTGGTAACATTGCCTTTAAATAGTTAAACTTGGGTCAAACGTTTCGGGTAGCCTTCCACAAGCTTCCCACAATAAATTGGGTGAATTTTGGCCCATTCCTCCTGACAGAGCTGGGGTAACAGTCAGGTTTGTAGGCCTCCTTTCTCGCACACATTTTTTCAGTTCTGCCCACAAATTTTCTATGGGATTGAGGTCAGGGCTTTGTGATGGCCACTCCAATACCTTGACTTTGTTGTCCTTAAGCCATTTTGCCACAACTTTGGAAGTATGCTTGGAGTCATTGTCCATTTGGAAGACCCATTTGCAACCAAGATTTAACTTCCTGACTGATGTCTTGAGATGTTTCTTCAATATATCCACATAATTTCCCTCCCTCATGATGCCATCTATGTGCACCAGACCCTCCTGCAGCAAAGCACCCCCACAACATGATGCTGCCACCCCCGTGCTTCACAGTTGGGGTGGTGTTCTTTGGCTTGCAAGCCTCCCCCTTTTTCCTCCAAACATAACAATGGCCAAACAGATTTATTTTTGTTTCATCAGACCAGAGGACATTTCTCCAAAAAGTACGATCTTTGTCCCCATGTGCAGTTGCAAACCGTAGTCTGGATTTTTTATGGTGGTTTTGGAGCAGTGGCTTCTTCCTTGCTGAGCGGTCTTTCAGATTATGTCGATATAAGACTCGTTTTACTGTGGATATAGATACTTTTGTACCTGTTTCCTCCAGCATCTTCACAAGGTCCTTTGGTGATATTCTGGGATTGATTTGCACTTTTCGCACTAAAGTACGTTCATCTCTAGGAGACAGAACGCGTCTCCTTCCTGAGCGGTATGACGGCTGCGTGGTCCGATGGTGTTTATACATGCGTACTATTGTTTGTACAGATGAATGTGGTACCTTCAGGCGTTTGGAAATTGATCCCAACGATGAACCAGACTTGTGGAGGTCTACAATTATTTTTTTGAGGTCTTGGCTGATTTCTTTTGATTTTCCCATGATGTCAAGCAAAGAGGCACTGAGTTTGAAGGTAGGCCTTGAAATACATCCACAGGTACACCTCCAATTTACTCAAATAATGTCAATTAGCCTATCAGAAGCTTCTAAAGTCATGACATAATTTTTGGAATTTTCCAAGCTGTTTAAAGGCACAGTCAACTTAGTAAATGTAAACTTCTGACCCACTGGAATTGTGATACAGTGAATTATAAGTGAAATAATCTGTCTATAAACAATTGTTGGAAAAATGACTTGTGTCATGCACAAAGTAGATGTCCTAACCAACTTGTCAAAACTACAGTTTGTTAATTAACAAGAAATATGTGGAGCGGTTGAAAAGTTTTAATGACAAGTTTTAATGACTCCAACCTACGTGTATGTAAACTTCCGACTTCAACTGTATGTACCAAAGGCAATTATGAAATGTAAAACATTCTCTGTTTTGATTATGTAAAGTGTAAGGATGAACTAAATACGAGCAAGACTGGATGCCTCCATAAACAAGGACTGTGAGCAGACCATTTTCCTACCTGCAAAGGGCGGGTAGTGAACTGGGTCAGCTAAATTCTCATCTGAGGGGACGTTGCTTATCAGATGTTCTGAACCCTGAGTAAAGAAAAAACAGAAACAGAGTTCTCAATACGCACATTAATTAAGTGAAATAACAGCCAAAAAACATACATATTACACACAACAATAATAACATAATAGTCACACATAATAAAGTGAAAAATACAGCCTTGAGCAGCAATGTATGGGGTTCACAGGATCAAGATCAGTTTTTTGAGCATTAGCGTGACCTATGCAAGAATGAGTTGTTAATAGTTTCCTTGTTGTTTGAGATATCAATACCAAATTCAGTGTGGTTCATCTTAGGGACGACCATGATAGTGATGCCAAGTTCCAAGTTGATAGGCAACTGTGGAGTGGATTAACAGTGGTTTAAATGGACATGTAAAATCAGATTTTTGATTTGTCAACTTTTGACCAATCCCTTAGCTTTTCTCAAACTAAGTTAAAGTGGAACTGACAGCATTTTAGCAACATTAAATCTTATTAAAACCTGTTCATATACACCCCCAGGAAGAATGACACCTTTTAATWATTTATTTAAAAAAAACATTTTCTGACAAGTGAGCACTTAGATATTGTAATTTTCACATTTTCATAAATTCATAGACTGTTTGGGAAAGAGGTAGAGTAAGGTATTTGTGAAAATTCTGTAGCAATATAGAGTGGGAAAGTGGCCGTGTCACTTGGACAATTAATAGACACTGCAGCAAATAAAACCTAATAAAAACATCTGAGTTTGAGTTTATTTTATTTTTACAGGGAGAGTGCACATTAATCAACGTTTCAGTAAAAGTGCCGGTTTTAGCCAGCCGGCTAATTTTCAATCGCAGTCCCTGGGCAGGTTATTAAAAACAATTACAATATAAACAATCATTGAACAGTGAGCACACGCAGAGCAACATAGGACAAGCAAGACATAGCATACAGACAAAGCAACATAGGACAAGCAAGACGTAGCATACAGACAGAGCAACATAGAACAAAAAGCAGTAAGACAAAATTCATAAAAGCCACAAAATGTTTCCACACATCACAAGCTACAGACAACAGGCAACATGGAAAGCGGCAATACACAGCTAGGAATTATGTTCACAAATCTGATTGACCTTTAGCCATGTCTTCATGCATTTTGTGAAAGTGTGATATGTGGTGCAGTTATGTGTGTCTGATGGCAGTGTATTTCAGGCATGGGAAGCTCTCACAGAGAAAGCGGATTTACTAAAGGTGCTTTTCCTTAAGGGAACTATACAGTCACCTCTCATGGCAGYCCTTGTGGATCTGCTGCCATATGTTTGGGTTTTCTGTTTAGAAAAATACTGAGTGGAGGGGGAGCCAAGCCATTTAGGATCTTGAATACAAGACATGCGTCGGTGTATTGCACAAGATTTTCCCAACTCAGGAGCTCATGCTTCCTGAGGATGTAACAGTGATGATGGCTATTGGGCTTCCTATCAAGCACTTTGAYAGCCTGTTTGTAGACAGACTGAATAGGTTTTAATGTTGTACAGCAAGCTTGGGCCCAACTAGTCAAGCAGTATGTTAAGTGGGGGAGTATCATAGATTTGAAGTACAGTTTTGCTACCTCTGTAGTCAAACAATTTCATATAAATCGGAAATTAGCTAGGTTGAATCTGAATCTGAATTACCTTTTTCACATGCTTTTTAAAAGGGAGGTTGGAATCAAGTATGATGCCAAGGTACTTAAAATCAGATACCACCTGGAGCTTCTCCCCCGACACATAGACATCTGGCTCAGTAGCATACTGAGCCAGATGAAGAATCATGCAAACAGTTTTTTTCACATTGAGATGCAAACACGAGTCACTGAGCCACTTTGTAACCTTGACCATTACAGTAGTGAGTTCTTGTGCAGCTTGTTGTTTGCTCTTTGCATGCACATATATCACTGTATCATCTGCATACATTTGAACTTCAGACCCAGTACAGACAGAAGGCAGATCATTAATGTACAGGCTGTACAGGAGGGGCCCCAGTATTGACCCTTGGGGCACGCCCACATCATAGCTAAGAGTGGGCGACAGCTCATTGCTCACTCTGACACACTGAGTTCTGCCTTCAAGGTATGATTTCATCCATCTCAAGGCATCGGGGGAAAAGTTGAACTTGGACAATTTTGAAATGAGAATCTCATGGTTAACAGTATCAAAAGCCTTCCTTAGGTCCAGAAACACAGCCCCAACAACGCCCCCTTTGTCCATCTTGGACTTCACATTTTCCAGAAGAAAGCAGTTGGCCGTTTCTGTGGAGTGTTTCGCTCTGAAGCCAAACTGCATAGAGTGTAATGTGAAGGGGCTGTTGTTGAGGTGGGCAATCAGTTGTTCTGCTACACACTTTTCAACAACCTTTGACACCACAGGTAGTATACTAATGGGCCTGTAGTTACTCACGTCAGCAGGGTTGCGCGATTTATAGATGGCCGTTATTATGGCCGACTTCCATACCCTTGGAAACACCCCAAGACCAATAGATGTGTTGGTGACCTTAGTAATGGGGCCAATGAGTGACTCTTTGTAGTTTTTAAGAAAGTTAGAGTCCAGCCCAAACACATCTTTGGCTTTAGAGTTCTTTAGTGAGCTAATCACCTTGTTCACCTTTGACTCAGAAACCTCCCTTATGATGAAGACAGGTTGAGTGTCATTTACTAGCAATGAGCCCAAGAAACCAGTGGAGGGGTTCTGTGTCAGTACCCTGACAGAGTCAATAAAGTAGGAATTGAAGGCTATTGCTATTTCGACTGCATCCTGTGTTAGATTGTTATTCACCATGATTTCTAGTCTTTTTGCAGTGTTACTATGGTCTTTCCCTGTAAACTTTTTTAGATTCTCCCAGATCAATTTAGAATTTCCCTTTGCTTCACCAATTATGTTAATAAAAAAGTTTGCTTTGGCCTGTCTGATTTCTTTCATCACCTTATTTCTCAACATGGTAAACCTACATCTGTCGTCCAGGACAGGACTCTACGCAGACCGGTGCGTTATAGCCAATCAGAGCTACAGTAAGCCTTCATGCAAATAAGCCATTTTCAACAGCGCAGCTTTAGATCATTAGAACACATTCGTCAAAAGCCAAAAAATACACCTGAATGGATTTCTGAAAATATGTACAGTAAATACCAAGGGAGTCCTCTTACATTTGGGAATTTTACAGTCCTATTGATCAAACAACCATGAAAAGATAGGCTCTCTCCCTCAGTTATGCACATCAACAACAACAATATCCACAACTAATGCTAGCCAGAGTGAGATGATCTTAAATTAAACAAGGGAATATTAGATAAACCCTCTCAAACTTTTTTCAGCTAGTTGGCCGTCGAAATTGCACTGATAAACGATGGAGAATAGTAGCCTACTCGTCCTTCTGCAGATTGCCTGCCAATGCATGCTTGTCCCAACCAATGATGTATATAAACCCTGGATTGCGAATGCTATGTATTGGCCATTGAGAGGCTTTGAAACTACCTGTCGGCCATATTGGCACTCTCCAGTAGGCACAGTCATCCATAGGAATGAATGGAATTCAACAGTATTTAAATTACACTGAACAAAAATATAAACACAACATGTAAGGTGCTGGTCCCATGTTTCATTAGCTGAAATAAAAGAGGATAATTTATGTCTTTCAGCCATCCATGGCTGAACCCCTGCCCAGTCATGTGAAATCCATAGATTAGGGCTTAATGAATTCATTTCAATTGACTGATTTCTTTATATGAACTGTAACTCAGCAAAATCTTTGAAATTGTTGCATGTTGCGTTTATATTTTTGTTCAGTATAAATGTTTCAAGGACAAAATTACATGTATTTAAGTATTCTTGATGTTGTAATGGGGACGGTAACATTAGTCATCTCAATGAATTATTACTTTAAGTATTTAAAAAATATATATAAAAAAATATGTTTGTATTGTTTAGCTCACATAATAATTTAAAAGTATGCATTAAGGTGTCTGTAATAGAATACATGTGGCAAAAACAAATGTAGACATTAATAAATGCATTTCTATATCTTCCAAAATACTTTTTACAATGGTGGGAGAGTGCCAAGATGGAGGCACAGTGGCTTCAACACAACACCCCCTACTGGTCATCTAGTGTATATTTAACTCATTGATCCAGTGTTTAATTGCTAAATTGTGATTATTTCGCCACTATGGCCTATTTATTGCCTTACCTCCCTAATCTTACTTCATTTGCACACACTGTATATAGACTTTTCTATTGTTTTATTGACTGTACGTTTGTTTATTCCATGTGTAACTCTGTGTTGTTTGTGTCGCACTGCTTTGCTTTATCTTGGCCAGGTCGCAGTTGTAAATAAGAGGTACCAGGTAGGTTCTCAACTGGCCTACGTGGTTAAATAAAGGTGAAATACATTTTTTAAAAGAATAAAAAATCCTAACCAATAATTTACATGAACTTTGGATTGCGGATGCTATTTATTGGCCACTTAGAGTCTTTGAAGACACTGGTCGGCCATATTGGCACTACCTAGTAGGATCAGTCCTCCACAGGAATGAATGGAATTACACAATTCCATTTTGTTGTAGGGGGACAGTAACATTCATACTCTCAAAAAAAAATATTTCAGGAAAATGTTTTAAAATATTATTTTTTATGTTTAGCTCACATAATATAATTTAAAAGTATGCATTACGGTGTCTGTAATAGACTGAATGTGTCAAGAACAGATGTCGACATTAATAAATGCATTTCCATAGCTTCCAAAATATTTTTTACATTTCAGGAGTGCCAAGATTTCAATACAGCACCCCCTGTCAGTCATCCAGGGTTTATACACATCATTGGTCCCAAACCACATTTTGACAACTGAATGGGAACCTGCCTGCCTGCCTGCCCATTTGATCGACGCCAAATACATTTGATTGACAATTAAGGGTGCGTTTGTAAATTGCCTCCAGTGTGTCAGAGTGCGCTCTGGGTTGTTCGTAAACTCAGAGCGTTGTCAGATTGTCTGTTCATAAATTCAGAGAGTCTTGCTGGACACTGGAGGCTCTGGCCAAGGAGTAGGGTTGATCCGAGCTTTCCTCACAACGGCAGTCAAGCACCCAAGCTGACTGACTAAAGCTGGCTAGCTTGCTAGTTACTTCCAGAAACAAATTAGAGAACACTTCACTGACCATTTCACTCACCCTAGCAGAGCTGGTTAAGCTGTACATGTTATCTGGAGGATTAGTGACTAACTGTGCTGCTGGCAACAATTAAATAACTTTTTTTTGCTGATGTTTACTGACACCTATGGAAGCCAATTCCCACCACCATTTTTTAATCCCAATACTATCTAAAAATGCCAAAATACTAAGTCAAATTTTCAACATAATACTATCTCTAAATTTCGACATGCTATGTCAGAATTTCAAGATACTAACTCCAAATTTTGACATACTAACTCGAATTTTGAAAATAGTAGAACATACATAGGATATGTTTCTTCATTTGTAGCATTATGTGGCAATTTCCATCTATCCACGTTGCAGAGATCAGTACAGCATGTCCACCGGCAAATGTGTGGGGAGCTGTAATTTTCCCCAACACTTTTGATTCAGTTTAATAAAAAAATATTGACACAAAAGCGTTGAAAAGAGGGAAAAGTACTATTGTTTAGACTGATTTGCCTCATGATTTGTCAACTTGTGCACAATTCATCTGTGCTTCAGTCTGATCAACTGTAGCTTACTGATAACAACCACAGTTGCAGGTAGCCTAGAGACGCCTATGCGCGCTGATCCCCTCTGACCAAGGGAAAAGAAGAGGTAACGTCATGTACTTCTAGCCTAAGCTATGTAATGCATTTATAGCCTAAGCTATGTAATGTATTTATAGACATTTGTGTTAAGAGAAAATGTGAATGTGATCAAATTTGGTTTGTATTCAAACTTCAGGTGGCTAGGCTACCTAGACCTTATCAATTCAAAATTATTACCTGGAATGAATCAATCAACACAATAGTGATGACATTTTTATTTATTTATTTAACCTTTTTTTAACTAGGCAAGTCAGTTAAGAACAAATTCTTATTTACATTGACAGCCTACCCCGGCCAAACCCTACCCAGATGACGCTGGGCCAACTGTGCGTCGCCCTATGGGACTTCCAATCACGGCCGGTTGTGATACAGCCTGGAATCAAACCAGGGTCGGTAGTGACGCCTCTAGCACTGAGATGCAGTGCCTTAGACCTCTGCGCACATACTGTGCGAGTAACTTTGTAATTACAGACGCAAAGGCCTACACGATGCAACCCTGAATAAAGCAAACTCAGCCCTCTTAGTTATATTGTTCAATCGCAGTTGTTATCTATAACTATTATTATTATTATTTATCTTTTTCCAGATAAAACCGTTTTACATTTGATTTATTACTTTGTCATACCCTCCAACTTGGGCCCGGAGTTTTACCTGGTTAGGTTAGCCCAGTGGTCCTCAAACCTCTCCTCGGGGAACGTCAAATGTTTCACAATTTTGTTTTAGCCCTGAACTAGTTCACCTGATTCAGAGTGCGCTCTTCACAGACAAATCCCGGTTTCAACTGTACCGGGCAGATGGCAGAGCGTGTATGGCGTTGTGTGGGCGAGCTATTTGCTGATGTCAACGTTGTGAACAGAGTGCCCCATGGTGGCGGTGGGGTTATATGGGCAGGCATAAGCTACGGACCACAAACACAATTGCATTTTATCGATGGCAATTTGAATGCCCTGAAATACTGTGACGAGATCCTGAAGCCCATTGTCGTGCCATTAATCCCCCACCATCACCTCATGTTTCAGCACGATAATAATGTCGCAAGGATCTGTACACAATTCCTGGAAGCTGAAAATGTCACAGACATGTCACCACCCATTGAGCTAGGGCTGAGCGATATATCAGATTAATTCAAATGTCTGTTTTTTTTTGCGCAATATTCCAAATGCCTGTATCGCAAGAATTTAGGTTTTGTGTCCGCTTATTCTCATGTTGTATTTTTGGTATTGTCTCCTTCGCTCCTCTGTGTGCACCTTCCTATTTACACCAGAGATCTCGATATAATGACGAGATGCACGTCTCCGCCCTAACAATGGGAGTCATTGTCCCAAATGCGGGAAGGCTGCGACAAGCTGTCTCACCCTGATCTTTTTCATCTGTCTTGTGCTTGTCTCCACCCTCCACCAGGTGTCTCCAATTTTCCTCATTATCCCCTGTGTATTTATACCTGTGTTTTCTGTTTGTCTGTTGCCAGTTCATCTTGTCTTGCCAAGTTTTACCAGTGCTTTTTACAGTTATCCAGTGTCTGTAGTTTCTGTTTTCTAGTCCTCCCCGTTCTGACCATTCTGCCTGCCCTGACCCTGAGCCTGCCATCCTGTACCTGTCGGACTCTGATCTGGTTACGAACCTCTTCCTGTCCTTGACCTGCCCTTTGCCTGCTCCCCGTGTTATAATAAATTATCTGAGAACTGCARCTGGGTCATATCCTGAGTCGTGAAAGTACAAACTGGCCATGACTTACCCAGCAGAATCGGACCAGCTCCGCAACGCTGTCTGCCTGCAAGTAGCAACCATTGGAAGACACGAGGAGCTACTTCAGAACCTTATGGAAGGACGCCATACCTTGGCGGAATGCCATGACCAGGGTTTCAACTCAGTGCTGGAGCAATTCTGCGGGTTATCTACTAAGCAGCAAGCCACTACAGTAACCCCCCGCTATCAGTGGCGCTACTCCCCAATCTACCCCGGCTTCCAGAGAACCCCGCTTATCTCCTCCGGAGCGCTACGCTGGAGATCCAGGATCCTGCCTGGCGTTTCTCTCATCTTTGAGCTGCAGCCCTTTTCGTTTCCCTCAGATCGCTCGAGAATAGCGTACTTGATAACGTTGATGTCTGGGAGGGCTCTCGCCTGGGCTACGGCAGTGTGGGAGCAACAATCCACCATTTGCCTCAGTCTGGAGGAGTTTGTGGCGGAGGTTAGAAAGGTGTTTGATTCTCTGTTGTCCGGGAGAGAGGCTGCTCGTAAGCATCTGCAACTGCGCCAAGACTCCCGTAGTGTGGCAGACTATGCAGTAGATTTTCACACTTTGGCCGCTGGGAACGCCTGGAACCCGGAAGCTCTTTTCGACACGTTCCTGAATGGATTATCAGAGGTGGTCAAAGACGAGCTCGCAGCCCGGGAGCTTCCCATGGACCTCGACTCTCTCATAGCCTTGACTATACGGATTGATGGTTGGCTACGGGAATGTAGGGAGCCCATGCAACTCAGCAGGGCCAGATTGTCTCCTGCTGAACACTTACGCAGACTGAGCACCGAGAGCTGTCTATATTGTGGAACTGCAGAACATTACATATCTACCTGTCCATTAAAAGACCAGGGTCATCAAGCAGGTACGAGTACGCTGGTGAGCCGCACGGGAAGTTTCCCTTCTTCCATTACTCGCACCCCTCTCCATGCTATCCTGTTGTGGGGTGACCAGTCCAAATTTCTTCGGGTGCTCCTTGACTCTGGGGCCGACGAGAGCTTTTTGTTAAATCAGAAAAATGTGAATTCCATCGCTCCACCATCTCCTTCCTAGGGTACGTCATTGCTGCTGGAAATATTCAGCTGGACTCTGACAAGGTGAGGTGACAAGGTGGATTGGCCTCAACTCACATCCAGAGTACAGCTGCAACGTTTCCTGTGGTTTGCTCATTTCTACCGCTGCTTCATCCGGGGTTACAGCACCCTGGCTTCCCCCCTCAGCACTCACCTCTCCCAAGGTTCCATTCACGTGGTCTCCAGCAGCTGACCGGGCGTTCTCGGAACTCAAGCATTGGTTTATTACAGCTCCCATGTTAACCCATCCGGACCCGTCCCATCAGTTTGCCTCAGACGTCGGAGTGGGGGCTGTTCTGTCCCAGCGTTTTGCCAAGGACCAAAAGTTGCATCCCTGCGCTTTCCTTTCCCATCGTCTTAACCCCGCTGAGAGGAACTACGACGTGGGAAATCGAGAACTACTCGCGGTCAAGATGGTGTTGGAGGAGTGGAGGCACTGGTTAGAGGGGGCGGAACATCCATTCTTGGTGTGAACTGAAAACAAGAACCTGGAATATCTCCGCACCGCCTCAACTCTAGGTAAGCTCGATGGGCTCTGCTTTTCACTCAGTTCAACTTTACCATTTCCTACCGCCCGGGGTCCAAGAATGTGAAGCAGTCTCACGCTTCTATAGCCCCGCTGCTACACCGTCGGACCCCGAGACCATCCTCCCTACCTCGTCCAATATATTCCTGGACTTCGTCACTGGTCTCCCTCCATCAGATGGCAACACCACGATTCTTACAGTGGTGGATAGGTTTTCCAAAGCTTCCCATTTCATTCCCCTTCCCAAGTTACCCTCAGCCAAGGAGACGGCCCAGCTCATGGTGCAGCACGTCTTCCGGATCCATGGACTTCCGGTGGACATTGTCTCTGATCGTGGTCCTCAGTTTCTGGAAGGCGTTCTGCAGCCTCATTGGGTCGTTGGTTAGCCTGCCCTCCGGTTTTCACCCCCAGTCTAACGGCCAGTCGGAGCGAGGACCTGGAGACGGCTCTTCGTTGCCTCGTCTCTGCCCACCCCACCCTCTGGATCCAGCAACTAGTGTGGGTGGAATACGCCCGCAACACCTTTCCCTGCTTGGCCACTGGTCTCTCGTCTTCCGAGTGTTCCCTGGGATATCAGCCCCCGCTCTTCACTGAGGAAGAGGTCAGCATACCCTTGGCCAAGATGTTCGTCCACCGCTGTCGCCGTACCTGGAAGAGAGCCCGGCCCACTCTTCTCAAGACCACCTCCAAGTATCGGCAACAGGCGTACCGCCACCGGACCCCTGCTACCCGCTATCGTCTTGGGCAGAGGGTATGGCTGCCCACTTGGGATCTACCCCTTCGGGTGGAGTCCCGTAAACTTTCCCCCCATTTTATTGGCCCTTTCCCCATCTCAAAAATTCTTAGCCTCTCTGCTGTTTATCTTCTGTTGCCCCGCACCCTCCGTATACATCCCAACTTTCATGTGTCTAGGATTAAACCTCTGAGTCACAGACACCTCCTGTTTCTTGACGTTCTGTCCCTGATTGACGCTGCCCTGTATTACTGACCATCCTCCCTCTCACGCCAACAAAGATGATAGATCACATCTTCCTCTCCAACAATTCAGTGTCAACTCGCTATTTGTATTTAAGATTTGGCCCAACAGAATCGGTCATATGGACACAAACACATTGAGACATCATTTTACTGTACTAGAGGATAAGTTCACTTTTCTAACGATACACTTTTTATGTCTCAACTACTCAAATTGCACGCCGAGTAGACACTACTGAGAGTGTCAATGGACATTGATTCTGGAAAATGAATGCTCAGTTTGTCGTGCACAGCATTGGGGTACCACCTAATTCATTGTTATACTAGCTGTCTAGTCTGTGTTTGATAAATGTGCAATAAGCTTAAAACACAATTATATAAGGAACTGGCAACTCATTCTGAGAAATAAGGTAGCCCACTTGATTTCAACATCTGAACAAAGTGGACAGGCTAATATGCTTTTCAAACAGTTGGAGACATACAGAAGGGTGTGTTCATAACAATTAAACGGTTCAACCTTGTTAGCTAGCAAATACTGTCGATCCAAGTTGGCTAAACTGTAAATATAACGATTAGCCAGCTAATCACTTGCAAAAAAGGGCATTTTTAGAGACAGACTTGAAAGCCAGATCATTTATTATTATTATTTTGATAGATTAATTAAATTATTAGGGGGTCTTATATATGGCCTAGGTATAACTTCACAACTCCTGAATCCATTAGATTATTTCTGACTGTTTGAAATGCAGTGTATTTGATCTTTATTTGAACAACAACGCTCATTAAAAACGGTTTTTTAAATAGCGATATTAGGTGCATTCAGAAAGTATTCAGACCCCTTGACTTTTTCCACATTTTGTTACGTTACAGCCTTATTCTAAAATGGATTCAATAGTTTTTTCCCCTCATCAATCTACACACAATACCCCATAATGACAAAAACGTTTTTTTAGAAATGTTTTCAAATGTAAAAACATCTTAAATATCACATTTACATAAGTATTCAGACTCTTTACTCAGGACTTTATTGAAGCACCTTTGGCAGCGATTACAGCCTCCAGTCTTCTTGGTAAGCCGTTACAAGCTTGGACCAACTGTATTTAGGGAGTTTCTCCCATTCTTCTCTGCAGATCCTCTCAAGCTCTGTCAAGTTGGATGGGGAGCATCACTGCACAGCTATTTTCAGGTCTCTCCAGAGATGTTCGATTGGGTTCAAGTCCGGGCTCTGTCTTGGCTACTCAAGGACATTCAGAGACTTGTCCCGAAGCCACTCCTGCGTTTTCTTGGCTGTGTGCTTAGGGTTGTTGTCCTGTTGGAAGGTGAACCTTCGCCCCAGTCTGAGGTCCTGAGCGCTCTGGAGCAGGTTTTCATCAAGGATACTGAATGGCGCCGGCTGCCGTATAGGGGCTCTTAACCAATTGTGCTATTACATGTGTTTTTTCACATTATTTCTAACTTATTTTGTACATAATGTTTCTGCTACCGTCTCTTATGACCGAAAAAGTTTCTGGATATCAGGACAGCATTTACCCACCTCGTACTGGACGATGATTTTTTCTTTAACGAGTCGGACGCGAAGGATTGACTTCAGACACCCGACAACGGTAAAATCTCCGTCATTTGCAGGAGAAAGAAACTGAGATTTCGGGGACGTAGGTCGGGGTGCCTTGTAAGGATCTGACGGTGAGTGCGTAATCTGCCTCTACCATCAGTCCTATTAGCGAACATAAAATCATTGGATAACAAAATAGATGAGCTACGATCACAAATATCCTACCAACAGGACATTAAAAACTGTAATATCTTATGTTTCACCGAGTCGTGGTTGAACGACGACATGGATAAAATACAGCTGGCAGGGTTTGCGCTGCATCGGCAAGATAGAACTGCTGTCTCTGGTAAGACAAGGGGTGGCGGTCTGTGTATATTTGTAAACAACAGCTGGTGCATGAAATCTAATATTAAGTAAGTCTCAAGGTTTTATTCGCCTGAGGTAGAGTATCTAATGATAAGCTGTAGACCACACTATTTACCAAGAGATTTTATCAATATTTTTCGTAGCTGTCTATTTACCACCACAAACCGATGCTGGCACTGAGTCCGCACTCAATGAGTTGTATAAGTGCCATAAGAAAACATGGAAACGCTCATCCAGAGACGGCGATCCTAGTGGCCAGGGACTTTAATGCAGGGAAACTTAAATCCGTTTTACCTAATTTCTACCAGCATGTTAAATGTGCAACCAGAGGGAAAAAACTGTAGACGACCTTTACTCCACACACAGAGACGCATACAAAGCTCTTCCTCGCCGTCCATATGGACTAATCTGATCATAATTCTATCCTCCTGATTTCCGCTTACAAGCAAAAACTAAAGCAGGAAGCAGGAAGCACCAGTGACTCGGTCAATAAAGAAGTGGTCAGATGCAGATGCTAAGCTACAGGACTGTTTTGCTAGCACAGACTGGAATATGTTCCCGGGATTCTTCCTATAGCATTGAGGAGTACACCACATCAGTCACTGGATTCATCAATAAGTGCATCGATGATGTCGTCCCCACTCTCACCGTACGTACATACCCCAATCAGAAGCTATGGATTATAGGCAACATCCGCACTATAGGGTAGAGCTGCCACCTTCAAGGAGCGGGACTATAACCCGGACGCTTATAAGAAATCCAGCTATACCCTCAGATGAACTATCAAACAGGCAAAGAGTCAAAAAAGTACTGCAGATTGAACCGGCTCCGATGATGTAGTGCGAGGGAAGCACAGCCACGGGCTGAGAAGTACAACCGCGAGCTGCCCAGTGACATGAGCCTACCAGACGAGCTAAATTACTTCTATGCTCGCTTCGAGGCAAGCATCACTGAAGCATGCATGAGAGCATCAGCTATTCTGCACGACTGCGTAATCACGCTCTCCGTAGCCGATGTGAGTAAAATCTTTAAATAGGTCAACATTCACAAGGCCGCAGGTGCAGACTGATTACCAGGATGTGTACTCTGAGCATGCGCTGACCAACTGGCAAGTGTCTTCACTGACATTTTCAACCTGTTCCTGACTGAGTCTGTAATACCAACATGTTTCAAGCAGACCACCATAGTCCCTGTGCCCAAGACCACTAAGGTAACCTGCCTAAATGACTACCGATCCGTAGCATTCACATCTGTTGCCATGAAGTGCTTTGAAAGGCTGGTCATGGCACACATCAACACCATTATCCCAGAAACCCTACACCTACTCCAATTTGCATACTGCCCCAACAGATCCACAGATGATGCAATCTCTATTGCACTCCACACTGCCCTTTCACACCTGAACAAAAGGAACACCTATGTGAGAATGCTATTCATTGACTACAGCTCAGCATTCAACACCATAGTGCCCTCCAAGCTCATCACTAAGCTAAGGACCCTGGGACTAAACACCTCCCTCTGCAACTAGATCCTGGACTGCTTGATGGGCTGCCCCCAGGTGGTAAGGGTAGGTAACAACAGATCTTCCACGTTGATCCTCAACACGGGCCCCTCAGGGGTGCGTGTTCAGTCCCCTCCTGTACTCCCTGTTCACCCATGACTGCATGGCCAGGCACGACTCCAACACCATCATTAAGTTTGCCGACAACACAACAGTGGTAGGCCTGATCACCGACAACAATGAGACAGCCTATATGGAGGAGGTCAGAGACCTGGCCGTGTGGTGCCAGGATAACAACCTCTCCCTCAACGTGATCAAGACAGAGGAGATGATTGTGGACTACAGGAAAAGGAGGACAGAGCACACCCCCATTCTCATCGACGGGGCTGTAGTTGAGAAAGTTGAGAGCTTCACGTTCCTTGGTGTCCACATCACCAACAAACTATCATGGCCCAAACACACCAAGACAGTCGTGAAGCGGGCACGACAAAGCCTATTCCCCCTCAGGAGACTGAAAAGATTTGGCATGGGTCCTCAGACCCTCAAAAAGTTATACAGCTGCTGCACAAGAGCATCCTGACTGGTTGCATCACTGCCTGGTATGGCAACTACTTGGCCTCCGACCGCAAGGCACTACTTTGGGTAGTGCTGGCCAGTACATCACTGCGGCCAAGCTTCCTGCAATCCAGGACCTCTATACCAGGCGGTGTCAGAGGAAGGCCCTAAAAATTGTCAAAGACTCCAGCCACCCTAGTCATAGACTGTTCTCTCTGCTACCGCACAGCAATCGGTACCGGAGCGACAAGTCTAGGCCGAAAAGGCTTCTTAACAGCTTCTACCCCCAAGACTCCTGAACAGCTAATCAAATGGCTACCCAGACTATTTGCATTGTCCCCCCCCACCCCCACCCCTCTTTTAAGCTGCTGCTACTCTCTGGTTATTATCTATGCATAGTCACTTTAACTCTGCCTATATGTACATATTACCTCAATTACCTTGACGAACCTATACCCCCGCACATTGACTCTGTACCGGTACTCACTGTATACAGCCTCACTACTTATTTTACTGCTGCTCTTTAACTATTTGTATATATTTTTTTTTACTTATCTATTTTTTACTTAACACTTATTTTTCTTAACACTGCATTGTTGGTTAAGGGCTTGTAAGAAGCATTTCACTGTAAGGTCTATAACTGCTTTATTCGTCGCATGTGACAAATAAAAATGTATTTGACCTCTCTGTACTTTGCTCCGTTCATCTTTCCCTCGATCCTGACTAGTTTCCCAGTCCCTGCCTCTGAAAAACATCCCCCCAGAATGATGCTTCACCGTAGGGATGGTGCCAGGTTTCCTCCAGACTTGACACTTGGCATTCAAGGCCAAAGTGTTCAATCTTGGTTTTATCAGAACAGAGAATCTTGTTTCTCATGGTCTGAGAGTCCTTTAGGTGCCTTTTGGCAAACTCCAAAGGGGCTGTCATGTGCCTTTTACTGAGGAGTGGCTTCCGTCTGGCCACTCTACCATTAAGGCCTGATTGGTGGAGTGGAGTCCTGCAGAGTTGGTTGTCCTTCTGGAAGGTTCTCCCATCTCCACAGAGGAACTCTGGAGCTCTGTCAGAGTTACCATCTGGTTCTTGGTCACCTCCTTGACCAAGGCTCCCCCAATTGCACAGTTTGGCTGGGTGGCCAGCTATAGGAAGAGTATTGGTGGTTTCAAACTTCTTCCATTTAAGAATGATGGAGGCCACTGTGTTCTTGGGGTCCTTCAATGCTGCAGAATCTGTTTGTACTCTTCCCCAGATCTGTGCCTTGACACAATCCTCTCTCGGAGGTCTACGGACAATTCCTCCTTTCTGCTCTGACATGCACTGTCAACTGTGGGTCTTATATAGACAGGTGTGTGCCTTTCCAAATCATGTCCAATCAATTGAATTTGCAAAAAATTCGAAAAACTTGTCATTATGGGGTATTGTGTGTAGATTGATGAGGGAAAGAAATATTTTATCAATTTTAGAATAAGGCTGTAAAGTAACCAAATGTGGAAAAAGTCAAGGGGTCTGAATACTTTCCGAATGCACTGTACATTGTGAATCGGCCATAAGTTTGAAAAAAATGTAGATATGATTTTTAGGCCATATCGCCCAGCCCTACATTGAGCATGTTTGGGATGCTCTGGATCTAAGTGTACGACAGCATGTTCCAGGTCCCGCCAATATCCAGCAACTTCGTACAGCCATTGAACAGGAATGGGACAATATTCTACAGGCCACAATCAACAGCCTGATCAACTCTATGCGAAAGACATATGTTGCGCTGCATGAGCCAAATGGTGGTCCCACCAGATGCATATCTGTATTCCCAGTCATGTGAAATCCATAGATTAGGATCTAATGGATTTATTTRAATGGAGTGATTTCCTTTATATCAACTGTAACTCAGTAAAATCTTTGAAATGTTTGCATGTTATGTTGCATTTATATTTTTGTTCATATTCAGCAGGTGTTCATATTCAGCTTGTTACTAAATTAATCAGTTATTCATGCTTGAACTGAATTCACCCATCTGCCTTAATGTACGTCATGGAATTTTGGTCAAATAGAAGCTATTTTTAAAACTATTGAATTATCAATAACTCAGCCATCTCTTAACCAATCCCTTCGCTTTTCTCAAACTAAGTTAAGAGCTGTACCATGGGCCTACACATTGTGTTATTATGGTTCATGGGAATGGGAATATGTTTTTCAAAGTTTTTCCCAATTTACAAAATGATGGACCTTACAGGTCCTTGAAGCAAAGTTGTTCAGCATGAAGAAAGATGCCTACACACAAAGTGGGCTCTAGCTTCTGTGTACCAAATTATATATCTTTTTTTACACTTGAGTTATTTGACCATGTCAAGGAAAAACTAAGAATTCAGACAATAACAATAACTTTGCTGTGAACCCCTAATGAATACTCATTGTAACTCAGCTGTAGCCTACCTTCTGCATGTCCTCTCTGTTGGTGGTGTGGCTGATGATGCTGTCAGTATGGTGGCTGCTGAACGGTCTGGAGGTCTTACAGTCAAAGGAGAGGCGTCTCTGAGCCACACTGATGCCACTGAAGTCCTTCCCATCCACCCTATAGTCACAACAGTTGAAGGAATTGGTTTATAAAAGGAAAGGCAACACAAAACAACTGATATGTTCACCTAAGCACAAATTCACTTTTTACAATCAGATCAATCTTAACGGGCTTATACATAGAATCCAACAGTGCTTGCTTCTATAATTTCCTCACCTGTTCAGTAACTGCTGCATGAAATTGTCTGAGCGCGCTCCCCTGTACATAACAGCCAGTTGGCCCTGTGATTGGTCCATCACCACCTCACAGGAGTGACCCCTCCCAGAGCGGTCCATCCCAACCCCCTCGACCCCGTTCATGTAGGCTCTCTCCTCCTCCAGAGCTCTCCTCAGACCCTCCGCCTTCTCCATCAGCATAGAGATATTCAGGCTCTCCACCCCCACCCCTTCTCCTTTAGACTTAGACCCCGCCATCTTGGAAGGGATGTTCAGCCTCCACTCTCCACCCTTCTTCTCGTCTTTGACTTTAGGAGGCGTGTCTGGTTTGCGGCTCAGAGCTGGGAGCTTGCTCTTCTTCAGGCCGAACCAGCTAGCGATGCCATTGGAGCCTTTCTGTTTCACCTCGGTGACCTGTTAAACGTTTTTATTTATCAAATTGCTGACAGCGAACACTCTGAAATACTTGTTAATAACACAACACTATACCACAGTTAGAGAAAACAACCATCAATACCTGTCCTCTGTCTCGGTCCTGCTCTGCCAGTTTCAGCATGTTCTCCTCAATACCCTTCATCACCTTCTCTTCCATGGCTGACGTAGGGCCGGGGGTGGGGCTGGGAACAATAGGGACAAGGGGCCTCTCCTCCTCCTGCTGTGTGCCTGACGTTGGCCTTGGGGGAGGAAAGCTGTCTCCGTGCGCTGTGGTGTTTCTCTTCCTGTTTGCGTTGAGCTTGCTCCTGTCCTCTGACTTGGATGAGTAGCGTGGCGTCAGTGCCGGGGCATCCAGGGTGGGTTTCCCAGTTCCACCTCTACTGACAGCTGAGGGTGAGGGAGCCAGGGCCTGGCAGGGTTTAGACGGGGACTTAGGCAGGACTTTGTTGGGGCTGTTGCTGCTCTGAGGGATGCTGGGTGCAGGTTGTTTACCATGGTAAGACAGGTTCAGAGAAGCTGGGCATTTCACGTTGTGTAGAACTATGGGAGTGTCAGTGTTTGGGGATGGTAGGCCCAGTTTACCTTTGGAGCTGTCTGTATTAGTCACACCCACTCTGGATGAGAGCGTCTCCAGCTCTGCCTTAGCGACTGAAGAGCCAGAGAGAAGAGACTTAGCTGCTGGATCATAGGACTGACAAGCAACAGGGAACATCAAAGCAACACCACCAGGAATACCTTTAGGCTTATCATCCAAAGAGTCTGTATATTTTGAGTGCCTCTGCTCCTCTAAATTATGATCCACAGGCCTCTCCGCTGTCTTACTCCTGTCATCGTTAAAAGTGACTATACTCTCATCACTATGAGGGTCTGGCTTGTCTACTGGCAGCAGCACATTGACTTGTAAATCCTCAGAGCTCCTCAGCTTGCCAAGTGCAGCCAGCCTGTCTTTGAATGTGTGACTAGACTCGGCTGGCTGCCTCCCTGGCCCTGCTACCCGAGAAGGCCTCTTGGGAATGGATGAGGGATCATGTCTCTTGGCTGGGAGAGCTGGAGGCTGGGACTGGGAGGGATCAGAGTTCTGCATGGTGGTTTCTCTAGTGTCCTGGTCCTGCGATCCTCTGTCTTTCATGCTGGCGTAGTGAGCAGGGCTCCCCTGAAACTGAGCTGCTCTGAGGGCAGAGGGGTTGGGCAGACTGTGGTGGCCGTGCCAGACTGGGCTCTCTGTGTTCACATCCTGATCGGACGAGGATGAAGAGGATGAGGAAGATGAGGAGGAGGAAGAGTCCGAGGCAGGGGAGAAATGCTGCAGCTGGAGACTCCGGACATTCTCTTTCTGTAGTAGTGGATTCACTAGCTTCCTGTCACTATCTGTGTTGGTATGAGAGGAAGATGATATGTTTACGTTCTCTGGGACCTTGGATTCTTCCAGCTGATCCGAGGTGGAGAGTTCCAAAACATTCTCATAATACGGGACCTTCTGAGAAGAGGCCCTGGGTGTCTGCGATGTGCCAGGGGCCAGTGGCTTGGGGACACCACGACTTGCCTTGGGGACCGAGAGGCTGCTGTAGCAAAGTTCCTTGGCTGGAGGGGAGCAGGCATCCTCAGGCTGTGGCGGGGAGGTGGGGGCTGAGGCTGAGTGTGTGGTGGCTGGGTAGGACTCTGACCTGGCGGGTGGAGGAGGGTGCCTGGTCCTCTCTGTGGTGGTGGCTCTGCGTGAGGGGACGGGGGAGTGGTACACCTCATAGTTATTGGTACGACAGGGGATCTTGGAGGTGCGGGTGAGCTGTGGGCTCAGACGGACAGGACTGGCCGCTGCCTGGGTCCTCTCTGCCATCGTGGGGATCTTTATAAACTTTAGGATCCTGGACGGGGAGTTGATCGCAGCAGCTTTGACGTCAATGAGGCAGGAGGAGGGGATGGGGCTGATGGCCACGTTGGCTCTCCCTGAGAGAGCTCCCTCCTCTGCTGGGCCACTGTCTTTCTCTGGAATAACTACATCACTCAAAACATTATCACTGTCATTGGAGGAAAGGAGAAACCCATTGGTTTCCAGCTCACAGTATGCAATATGAGGGTTGTCCTTCACTCCAGGTACAGGCAGCTGGGAGGTAAACAAACTACTGCTGTCTTCAGATTTTCCTTTAAGATAGTCCTCTTCATCTGTGCCCTCGACCTGCCCTGTCTTTATCCCTGCCTCTGGGCACTGATTGGCTGGTCTAGTCTGATCTACACTTTTGATTGACAAGTAAGAGTTGGGACCTGCTGGTTGCTGGTGGTCATTCATTGTCTGGTGTTTCTCCACTGATGTGCTCTTGATGTGGAATTCACTAATAGCAGCTGTGGTGGGTGTGCCTTTGACGTGATTCGGAGTTGAATTAGGCTTTGGAGTGGAAATATGGTTACATTTGACCGGACTGTCTGTGCTCCTCTTGCAGTGAGTAGGACATAACTGCCCTTCACCATCGACGTGCTGCTGGTGTTGCGTGTTGTCAGAGTCTGAGCAGGAGCAGCGGCAGCGTGTCTGGTGCTTCTTACACAGGTCTCCAGCAGCCAGGACAGCCTCTGTGGACATCAGAACCTGGCTGTAGTCACAGAAGGAAATGCTGCCTGCCGAGGGGTGGAACTTGAGGGGGTCGGTCTCCTCCATCTTGCGGAGGACCTCCAGGATGTGTGCTTTCTTCTTGAAGAATGGGGACAGGGCCTCCATGGATGCGGCTGGGCCTCGGGGGGGAGTTGCTGGGGCCTGTGGCAGTGTGCGGTGGAACCCATTTCCCTGTTGAGAGAAATATTGTCAGGTTGTTATTATAGAAGTGAACGTGTTCTCAATAACTAACTGGTTAAACAAAGGTTATAAACAAGATTCAAATCATTTCTTTCAATAACACTTCAACCAAACTGCAGCCTTATACTGTATATGAAATATCGATAGAACAAAACACTGTTGGCATAATGGAAGGAAATCAGTTTAACAGAGAAAGTCCAGGTCTCTTGAATACAATAGTGAAATAGAAAGGACATTCATTTCATATGAGAAACCATAGACCCAACAGTATATGTCATGAGTGCTGCCGTAACCCAGACAGTGTTTATCCCCATAGGAGTCTACAGCCATGTCTCAGGATTAAGTGTTGACCGTGCTTTGTCCTCACCTTGGCTTGTGCTTGACTCTGTGACTGTGACTCCACCTGTTTGTCAGAGACATTGTGCAGCAGCTGTGTATTGTACACTGGGAGGGGTCCTGGCTGCACCTGTAACAGTAAATTCAATGCAATTAGGATATCATGTACACCACTTTAAGCAAAACATTGTTATAGGACTCTATACTATAGGCTACATTACAACACACAGCAGCAGGAGATCACTACACAGCAGATTATGACAGATTATGACGTTGCCCTGAGACATGGCTGTATTCTCCTATGGTGCACACAAAAGTGTTCTTCGTGCTGTCCTCATAAGAAAACCTATTTCTGGTTCCAGGTAGAACCCTTTTGGGTTACAGAAAGGGTTCTACATGGAACCCAAAAGGGTTGTACCTGGAACCAGAAAGGGTTCTTTAAAGGGTTCTCCTATGGGGTTAGCCCAGAGAACCCTTTAAGGTTCTAGAGAGCACCTTTTTTCCCCTAAGAGTGTGTAACATGGCTGTAGACTCCATTGGTGTAATGTTGCCATAGGAGTTTACAGCCATGTCTCAGGGCAGATTGTGATGTTACTTTATACCTGGTCGTAAGGGCTTGAATGGTTGGGTAGTTTCTGTTGGAAGAGCTCACAGAGCACTCTGTTCTGTCTCTCCAGGTCAAACACATGCATCTTCAGCTTGATGCACTCCTCTCGCAGATCCTGCATATATGTATACACAAAAACGTATCATTAAAACCACAACCCATGTCTTACCGGTTGTGATTCAAAATGGGCTTTCAAAAAAAATGATGGATTGTTGAGGATGACTTGTCAGTTTGCCTTTTGGTTGAGTAGAGCTTGGACCACATGGTTGGCCACCTCGTCTAGACATCTCTCATATGCCTCTCTTTGACTCTCATTTGCCAACACAAGAGCTGAATTCTCTGCCTGTTAAAAGAAGCCAATAGATTATTCACATCTGTAAATGTTTAGTATGAAAATAACTTTCATAAATGTGAAAATTGAAATGAAAGCAATGAATATGTGGTGAAACTATATTTAAAAAATTATATAATTTGAGATGATCAGTTCATTATGATTGAGGTTGACTCACCTCCAGTTCTCTGAGTCGGTCCATTAGTTCTCCGCTGTTCTCTTCTTCCTCCAGGTAGTCCTCAACGTCCCCCTCGTCTGACTCCAGGTCTTCATCACACATCCTCGGTTCTGTCTCATCAGACATCGTTCTCATCTGGAACACAAGGAGGTTCATAATGTTACAATCTTCTCACTTTTACACACAAAACATCAATGTACTATGTAACCACCAACATACAGTAAGTCATCTATACCCTTGCGTTGAGACATGGCCCTAGGACCATGCCTCAGGACAACCTGGCTTGATGACTCCTTGCTGTCCCCAGTCCACCTGGCCATGCTGCTGCCCCAGTTTCAACCGTTCTGCCTGCAGCTATGGAACCCTGACCTGTTCACCGGACGTGCTACTTGTCCCAGACCTGCTGTTTTCAACTCTTTAGAGACAGCAGGAGCAGTAGAGATACTCTGAATGATCGGCTATGAAAAGCCAACTGACATTTACTCCTGTGGTGCTGACCTGTTCCTAGCCACCGTGCTTCTACACCTGCATTGCTTGCTGTTTGGGGTTTTAGGCTGGGTTTCTGTACAGCACGTTGTGATATCAGCTGATGTAAGAAGGGCTTTATAAATACATTTGATTTGATGATTTTGATTTATAGACTCCTATGGCGTCCAGCCTTGTCTCAGCGCAATAGTCTACCCCAAATAACAGGGAGTGTCCAGAGATATCAAAGTATATCTGACCAAATTAGGAAAGACAAACATTGTAATTTTGAATTCTGTAAAGTGAGTGTGGAAGAAGTAAAAAAATAAGAAGATTGTTGTCTATCAACAATGACAAGCCACCGGGGTGTGACAACTTGGATGGAAAATTACTGAGGATAATAGCGGACGATATTGCCACTCCTATTTGCCATATTTTCAATTTAAGCCTACTAGAAAGTGTGTGCCCCCAGGCCTGGAGGGAAGCTAAAGTCATTCCACTACCCCCTTTACTGGCTCAAATAGCCGACCAATCAGCCTGTTACCAACCCTTAGTAAACTTTTTTTTTTAAATGGAGTTTGACCAGATACAATGCTATTTTACAGTAAACAAATTGACAACAGACTTTCAGCACGCTTATAGGGAAGGACATTCAACAAGCACAGCACTTACACAAATGACTGATGATAGGCTGAGAGAAATTTATGATAAAAAGATTGTGGGGGCTGTTTTGTTAGACTTCAGTGCTGTTTTTGACATTATCGATCATAGTCTGCTGCTGGAAAAACGTATGTGTTATAGCTTTACACCCCCTGCTATACTGTGGAGAAAGAGTTACCTGTCTTACAGAACACAGAGGGTGTTCTTTAATTGAAGCCTCTCAAACATAATCCAGGTAGAATCAGGAATTCCCCATGGCAATCTTTACTAACGACATGCCACTGGCTTTGAGTAAAGCAAGTGTGTCTCTTTATGCGGATGACTCAACACTATACACGTCAGCTACTAGAGCGGCTGAAATGACTGCAACACTTAACAAAGAGCTGCAGTTAGTTTCAGAGTGGGTGGCAAGGAATAAATGAATCCTAAATATTTCTAAAACTAAAAGCATTGTATTGAACTAAATCTAGTAATAAATCATGTGGAAATTGAGCAAGTTGAGGTGACTAAACTTCTTGGAGTAACTGTCACACCCTGGCCTTAGTATTCTTTGTTTTCTTTATTATTTTAGTTAGGTCAGGGTGTGACATGGGGAATGTTTGGGTTTTATCGGTTTTGGGTGGTTATATGGTAAAGGGGGTGTTGGGTGTAGTGTATGGGTTTGTGTTGAGTGTATGTGTCTAGCTGTGTCTATGTTGGTGTAGTTGTCTAGGTGAGTCTATGGTTGCCTGAATGGGTTCCCAATTAGAGACAGCTGATTTCTGTTGTCTCTGATTGGGAGCCATATTTAGGGTAGCCATAGGCTTTCGTTTGATGTGGGTAATTGTCTATGTCAGAACGTTTGTAGCCTGTGTATGTGCACYACGTTTATTAGCTTCACGATCGTTTGTTTGTTAGTTTTGTAATAGTGTTTTGTTTTTGGTTCTCCTTCTTCATAATAAAAAGGAAGATGGCTTATTTTCCTAATGCTGCGTTTTGGTCCGTCAATCCTCCACACGATCGTAACAGAATCACCCACCTAACTAGGACCAAGCGGRGGGGGAGAGCTCAACAGAGCAACCAGGACTCATGGACATGGGAGGAGATCCTGGACGGCAAAGGACCCTGGGCTCAGCCAGGGGAATATCGCCGTCCCAAGGCGGAGCTGGAGGCAGAGAGGCGCTGGTATGAGGAGGCAGCGCGGCGACGCGGTTGGGAGCCCGAGAGTCAGACCCAAACATTTCTTGGGGGGGGCACACGAGGAGTGTGGCAAAGCCGGGTAGGATACCTGAGCCAACTCCCCGTGCTTACCGTGGAGTGAGAGGGCGTCGTACTGGTCAGACACCGTGTTATGCGGTAAAGCGCACGGTGTCCCCAGTACGCGTGCTTAGCCCAGTGCGGGCTATTCCACCTTGCCGCACTGGGAGGGCTAGGTTGGGCATCGAGCCGGATGTCATGAAGCCGGCCCAACGTATCTGGCCTCCAGTACGTCTCCTCGGGCCGGCGTACATGGCACCAGCCTTACAGGTGGTGTCCCCGTTCGCCTGCATAGCCCAGTGCGGGTTATTCCACCTCGCCGCACTGGCAGGGCTACGGGACCATTCAACCTGGTAAGGTTGGGAGGCTTGGTGCTCAAGAGCACGTGTCCTCCTTCACGGTCCGGTATACCCGGTGCCACCTCCAAGTACCAGTCCACCGGTGGCAGCCCCCCGCACCAGGCTGTCTCTCCGGGTTCTCTCTCCAGCTGCTCCCACCTGTCCAGCACTGTCAGAGCTTTCCTCCTCTCCAGCGCAGCCAGTGCCTATACCACGCACCAGGCTGTCTCTCCGTCTCCTCCCTACAGGTGTGCCCGTCTGCCCAGCGGCGCCTGAACTGCCCGTCTGCCCAGCGGCGCGCTGAACTGCCAGTCTGCCCAACGCCGCATGAACTGCTCGTCTGGACTGAAGCCGTCGTCCAGCCAGGACCAGCAGAGCCGTCCAGCCAGACCTGCCAGAGCCGTCCAGCCAGGACCTGCCAGAGCCGTCCAGCCAGGACCTGCCAGAGCCGTCCAGCAGACCAGCCAGAGCCGTCCAGCCAGGACCAGCCAGAGCCGTCCAGCCAGGACCTGCCAGAGTCCCTCAGCCCGGACCTGCCAGAGTCCCTCAGCCGGACCTGCCAGAGTCCCTCAGCCCGGACCTGCCAGAGTCCCTCAGCCCGGACCTGCCAGAGTCCCTCAGCCGGACCTGCCAGAGTCCCTCAGCCCGGACCTGCCAGAGTCCCTCAGCCGGACCTGCCAGAGTCCCTCAGCCCGGACCTGCCAGAGTCCCTCAGCCCGGACCTCCGAGTCCCTCAGCCCGGACCTGCCAGGTCCTCAGCCCGACCTGCCAGAGTCCCTCAGCCCGGACCTGCCAGATCCCTCAGCCCGGACCTGCCAGATCCCTCAGCCGACCTGCCAGAGTCCCTCAGACCCGGACCTGCCAGAGTCCCTCAGCCCGGACTGCCAGAGTCCCTCAGCCCGGACCTGCCAGAGTCCCTCAGCCCGGACCTGCCAGAGTCCCTCAGCCCGGACCTGCCAGAGTCCCTCAGCCCGGACCTGCCAGAGTCCCTCAGCCGGACCTGCCAGAGTCCCTCAGCCCGGACCTGCCAGAGTCCCTCAGCCCGGACCTGCCAGAGTCCCTCAGCCCGGACCTGCCAGAGTCCCTCAGCCCGACTGCAGTCCCTCAGCCCGGACCTGCCAGAGTCCCTCAGCCCGGACCTGCCAGAGTCCCTCAGCCCGACCTGCCAGAGTCCCTCAGCCCGGAGCTGCCGCCCCTTATCCCGGTGCTGCCCTTATCCCTCTGCCCCTTATCCCGGTGCTGCCCCTTCATTTAGGTGGGTTTAGTTGGGAGGTGGTCATTGGGAGGGATACAGAAGCGGGGAGTGACTATGGTGGTGTGGGGACAGCGTCCGGAGCCTGAGCCACCACCGTGGTCAGATGCCCACCCAGACCCTCCCCTAGACTTTGTGCTGGTGCGCCCGGCGTTCGCACCTTAAGGGGGGGGTTATGTCACGTTCCTGACCTGTTTTCTCTTGTTTTGTATGTGTTTATTGGTCAGGGCGTGAGCGGGGTGGGCATTTCTATGTGTTGTGTTTCTATGTTGGGTTAAAGGGTTGCCTGGTATGGCTCTCAATTAGAGGCAGGTGTTTGGCATTTCCTCTGATTGAGAGTCATATTAAGGTAGGTTGTTCTCAATGTTTGTTTGTGGGTGATTGTCTCCTGTGTCTTTCGTGTCTGTACACCACACGGGACTGTCTTGGCTGTTCGTTCGTTTGATGTAGTCTGTTCCTGTTCGTGAGTTCTGCGTGTAGTTATGTAAGTTCCATGTTCAGGTCTGTCTACGTCGTGTTTGTTATTTTGTAATTTCCAAGTGTTTTCGTATTTCGTCTTCGTGTTTCAATAAATATCATTTATGTCTAATTACCTCGCTGCGTATTGGTCCACCGATCCTTCTCTCCTCTCCTCGTCCGAGGAGGAGGAGGAAGACGACAGCCGTAACAGTAACCCTGGATTGTAAACTGTCATGGTCAAAACATATTGATACAACAGAAGCTAAAATGGGGAGCAGTCTGTCCATAATAAAGCTCTGCTCTACCTTCTTAACAGCACTATCAGCTAAGGCAGGTCCTACATGCCCTAGTTTTGTCGCACCTGAACTACTGTTCAGTCGTGTGGACAGGTGCCACAAAAAGGATCGTAGGAAAATTGCAATTGGCTCAGAACAGGGCAGCACAGCTGGCCCTTGGATGTACACAGAGAGCTAACATTAATAATATGCATGTCAATCTCTCCTGGCTCAAAGTGGACTTGTATTTATGAGAGGTATTGACATGTTGAATGCACCGAGCTGTCTGTTTGAACTACTAGCGCACAGCTTGGACACCCATGCATACCTCACAGTCCCCGAGTCCAGAACAGACTGTGGGAGGTGCACAGTACTACATAGAGCCATGACTACATGGAACTCTATTCCACATCAAGTAACTGATACAAGCAGTAAAATTCGATTTAACAAATACATCTTATAGAACAGAGGGGACTGTAAAGCAACGCAAACATAGGCACAGACACATGCATACACACACACAATAACATACGCACTATACACACACGTACACATGGATTTTTTGTAGATATGTGGTAGTGGTGGAGTAGGGGCCTGAAGGCACACAGTGTGTTGTGAAATCTGTGAATGTATTGTAATGTTTTTAAAATGGTATAACTTAATTTTGCTGGACCCCAGGAAGAGTACAGTATCCATAATAAATACAAATACCAGGACTTTCTCTTGTGAGAATGGAACCGTAATAATCCCTCTAGTGTCAGGTTCTTGACGATGGAGAGATGTAAGGCTATTCTGCCATGTTAGACTGGGTGTGTTTGGTCGGATAAATGCATAACTGATGTATCAGCCTGTTGGTTGGCTTTAGCTAGATTACGGAGTAATCTATAGTAATGTATAGCATACTGAGTTTTTTTTGGACAAAGCCCATAGGAGCAGAACATAATGGTGGAAGTGCTGGTGGTAGGGTTCTGTGACAGCTGTGAGTGGAGGGGAAGGCCTGGAGATATATCCCTGGGTTTCTCAGGAGCATTAAACAGTGTCAGGGATAAGACTGATCTAACTCCATTACTCAAATCCTGCCAAGTCATCCCCTTCACCCAGAGCTAAACAGACAGGTCATGTACAGTAAACCCCTGTTCACAAACACAAACGTACTCTAGGGATGAGTGCATTATAAGTCTAAGAGGTGAGTGCTGCGAAGTGCAAAGCGCGAATACGTTTACGAGAACCTCGACACCCCAGAGGATGCATTGAATAGGCCTAATATTACTGGCTCATCCTCACCCTCGCTGCCAGTCTGAGATCTCAGCAGCCCCATCTAAACTGATGTATTGAGCTGTAATCAACTGAGCAAAGGCCAATTGGGCCTGTAATGGAGGGCTGATCAATGTGTCTCCTATAGAGGCATAAGGAAGAAGATATTAGCTGCATGTTTAACCTGCCAGAGCGTTAAGGAGGAGTTATAAATACCAGCTATTCTTCACTTAATGCACATTACAGCTCCAGGCATGGCAAGCTACAGTACAATATACACCGAGTTTGTTTATTCATAACAAATGAACAGGACAAAATGACAAATCCTTTTCCCATTAACAGCATCTGCGTGTTCTCGGAACGTTCACACATCCAACTGGGCAAAAACTGGTTGGATCAACATTGTTTCAGCATCATTTAAATCATGTTTAGGGATGTGATGGCATTGAATCAACATGGAAAACTGATTGGATTTGTTTTCAACGTCAGGGCATTTTGTCTTTTTCCCAACCAACTTTGGACCTAAATCCAATGGCATGTTGGAATTCTGTTTTTGATCTCACTGTGTTGACAACTCTACCAAACGTAAAGTAAAACTCCACGTTGAAATGACGTCCGTGCCCAGTGGGATGGAACTCCATGTGAACTCCACATTAAACAAAACATAAAAGTGAGACTAAATATAACATGGTAGATGCTGCTGTTGCTAGGTACTGTACTCTGTGGTGCAGAACCTTGAATCGCGACCAAAACAAAGCGATAAAGGAGAATGCCTCTTTTCTGAATTTAATCCAGACAATTCTAAAGTGACACAATTTATTGATTGCAGCTTGATCAAAGCTGATTCACCCACCCTCATGCTCTCTCCCCCATCCTTAACCTCATCCTCTTCCCCCCCATCAGACCAATTCAACTGATATTGATTATACAACAGATCCTACATCCGATCACGGCGGATACAATGAAATTCTAGGCAGGGGTCACAGAGAACTGTAGGGGTCAACTGTAGTGTGGTGAAGGACAGCATTGTCATTGTGGGGGTGGTGCTTAGGCCGCTGACTAGCTTCTGCGTGCCCAAACAGATAACCATTCACAGGGAGAGGAGATCAGAGTGTCTGCCCAGAGACTGCCGTGCCAGGCAGGGAGCAAGGGGTGGGGAGGGAGAGAGCGTGGGAGGGGGGGGGGGGGGGGGGGGGGGGGGGGGGAGTGAGAGAGCGGGAGAAAGAGAATGGGAGAAGAGAGAGTGCTCGTGAAGAGAGAGAGCGAGGGCGAGAAAAGAGAGAGAGATGCCCTGCTCCAGAAATGTGCTGATATGAGACTGAGACCCACAGAGAAGCACTGAATGCAAAAGGAGATTGTGTACAAGGAGAACGGCCATATTGCTTGCTACCTTATTTTCCCATTCTAGAATTATAAACAGGGGAGATTTACATGTCTCTCAAACTATTTATGATATACCCGGATAAAAACAAGACGTGCTTTATTACAATCTGCAGTCTGTGATAAGTATGAAATATATACGGTACATACTTCCATCATCTCCTTCTTCTCTCTGCATTGTGCGATAAAGAGAACACTGACTGTAATCCAAATGTTTACTATCTACTGTAGATAAGGGCTGTCTGCCCGTGAGATACATAGAACAGAAGCTTCACCCTCATCTCTTGAGTGCCTGATCATTAATAACCCAGATATTTCCTCTGTTGACTGACACACAGGAGGATCTAAATAGAGGAACCTCTAAAAAAGCAAATACAATTTTTCACCACCATCAATGACATATCTAATCACAGTGACAGAGAATCTGCCCCCGTTTCCTGTTCAAATGCCACAAAGGATACTGACACTGTGACATTCGCTAAAAAGGACATGAATAGAAAACAGAGAGGGAAGTACAGAGATAACAAAGGACATGAAGAGAAAACAGAGAGTGAAGTACAGAGACAACAAAGGACATGAAGAGAAAACAGAGAGTGAAGTACAGAGACAACAAAGGACATGAAGAGAATACAGAGAGTGAAGTACAGAGACAACAAAGGACATGAAGAGAAAACAGAGAGTGAAGTACAGAGACAACAAAGGACATGAAGAGAAAACAGAGAGTGAAGTACAGAGACAACAAAGGACATGAGAGAAAACAGAGAGTGAGTACAGAAGATAACAAGGACAATGAAGAGAAACAGAGAGTGAAGTACAGAGATAACAAAGGACATGAATGAGAAAACAGGAGAGTGAAGTTACAGAGACAACAATAGGGATACACTGAAGCACTTTCATTGAGCCACAGCCTCTTTTTCAATGAGCTTCCACCGCCACTGCTCTTTCATGATGCTTCCACCCCACTGCTCTTTTTCAATGATGCTTTCCCCTCCACTGCTCTTTTTCATATCCGAATGATGCTTCACCCCCACTGCTCTTTTTCAATGATGCTTCCACCCCCTCTGCTCTTTTTCAATGATGCTTCCTCCTCCACTGCTCTTTTTCAATGATGCTTCCACCCCACTGCTGTTTTTTCAATTATGCTTCCACCCCACTGCTCTTTTTCAATGATGCTTCCACCCATTGCTGTTTTTCATGATCTTCCACCCCCACTGCTGTTTTCAATGATGCTTCCTCCTCCACTGCCTCTTTTCAATTATGCTTCCTCCTCCACTGCTCTTTTTCAATGATGCTTCACCCCCACTGCCTTCTTTTTCAATGATGCTTCTCCTCCACTGCTCTTTTTCAATGATGCTTCCTCCTCCTCGCTCTTTTTTTCAATGATGCTTCCTCCCCCACTTGCTCTTTTACAATGATGCTTCCACCCCACCATTTTTTCATTATGCTACCTCCACTGCTTTTTTCAATGATGCTTCCACCCCCACTGCTGTTTTTCAATGATAGCTTCCTCCTCCACTGCTCTTTTTCAATGATGCTTCCTCCTCCACTGCTGTTTTTCAATGATGCTTCCACCCCCACTGCTCTTTCGTCAAATAGATAGACTAAACCAGGTGAAACGACGCACAATTTTCAGTTTAAAGGGAACAGCAAAAGAACAAAACAAGATATATCATGTCATCACTGAGCCGGAATGCATATAACACTTAATGCTGTAAAAAAAGTAATCCTGAGGACATTGTAGGAGCTTTTATAAGGAGAAGAAAATGTGTAACCCTATAGGCCTGCAAAACAAATGTGTCATGCGCCAGAAATAAATAGCCAAGCATGCTGTCTCCTGAAGGTATAATACCCAGAAGATATTGCTAGGAAGGTCCATTTTCATAGTTGGAAACGTACAGAAAGCCAAAGAACATACAACAGTAGAGTAGAATAGAGTCTTCTAGAACAGACACTCACCTGTGATGCCAGCTCTCCTTAGAGCAGAGTACTCAGTCTTACTCCTGTGCGTGTAAGCCACTTCTCTACTCTCCCCACGTCAGAGCCAAGGAGCTGAGGAAAAAAACGAAATGACACATCTTGTTATTATCATCCTCTCAACTCTCCCTCTCCCCCCCTCCCTTTTCCAGTCAGAGCATTTTTCAGTCGGGGATTTCGTGCGGTTTGCAGACATCAAGCGTTAATTTTATACAAATCAAATCAAATGTTATTGGTCACATACACATGGTTAGCAGATGTTAATGCGAGTGTAGCGAAATGCTTGTGCTTTTAGTTCCGACCATGCAGTAATATCTAACAAGTAATCTAACAATTTCACAACAACTACCTTATACACACAAGTGTAAAGGAATGAATAAGAATATGTACAAATAAATATATGGATGAACGATGGCCGCGCGGCATAGGCCAGATGCAGTAGATGGTATAGAGTACAGTATATACATATGAGATGAGTAATGTAGGGTATGTAAACATTATATAAAGTGGCATTGTTTAAAGTGACTAGTGATACATTTATTACATCAAATTTTTTATTATTAAAGTGGCTAGAGATTTGAGTCAGTATGTTGGCAGCAGCCACTCAATGTTAGTGATGGCTGTTTAAATGAGGCCTTTCCTCCTGGTTACCCTAGTGACCATATCCCCCGCGCCTTCTGCAAAGGCGGAGTTGTTGCAAACATTTATGACAGCAAATAAAATAAATAACGACTGTGTTTTCGTCTTTTGAGCTTCTAGTCATGAAATCTATGCAGCCTAAATAACTTTTTATAGCTACTGTAATGAACACGATGGGAGACAGAGAGCTGGTTTCAAGCGCAGGGCTCAGCAGGTGTTTATCCGTAAAGAACCACAGGAGGAGGCAGGTAGCTGGGTCCAGGGGTAGGCAGAAGGTCATACACAGGGGGTCCAAACAGGCAACAGTATAGGCAGGGAAAAGGCTAGTAACGTCGACCGYGAGATCAGGCAATAGGTTGATAACAGGAAATCTGATATGCTAAAYTACAGGCAAAAGGCGTCAATAGTGAGGCGGGCAAAAACTATCATACACGGGAGGATTATCATACACGGGAGGATTATCACACGGGAGGAAAAACAATACCTCACAAAGATGAGGTGCAAATAACTGAACTAAATAGTGTGTGATAATAATATACAGGTGTGTGAACAGGTGATCAGAATTCAGGTGATTGGGATCGGGAGAGTGAGCTGCGTTCAGGGGATCTATGTGTTTGAGAGTGTGAGCTGAAAAGTGGGCTGGAAAGTGAGCTGTGTTCAGGGGATCTACGTGTTTGAGTGTGAGTTGGAAGCGGACGTTACAGCTACTGTATACAGGCCTCCTGGGCCATATACAGCGTTCCTCACAGAGTTCCCTGAATTCCTATCWGTCCTTGTAGTCACGGCAGATAATATTCACATTTTTGGTGACTTTAACAGTCTGATGGCCTTGAGACAGAAGCTGTTTTTCAGTCTCTCGGTCCCAGCTTTGATGCACCTGTACTGACCTCGCCTTCTGGATGATAGCGGGGTGAACAGGCAGTGGCTCAGGTGGTTGTTGTCCTTGATGATCCTTTTGGCCTTCCTGTGACATCAGGTGCTGTAGGTGTCCTGGAGGGCAGGTAGTTGCCCCCGGTGATGCGTTGTGCAGACCTCACTAGCCTCTGGTGAGCCTTATTGTTGTGGGCGGAGCAGTTGCCGTAATAGGCGGTGATACAGCCCGACAGGATGCTCTTGATTGTGCATCTGTAAAAGTTTATGAGTGTTTTCGGTGACAAGCCAAATTTCTTCAGCCTCCTGAGGTTGAAGAGGCACTGTTGCGCCTTCTTCTACACACTGTCTGTGTGGGTGGACCATTTCAGTTTGTCTGTGATGTGTACACCGAGGAACTTAAAACTTTCCACCTTCTCCACTACTGTCCCGTCGATGTGGGGGGGTGCTCCCTCTGCTGTTTCCTGAAGTCCACGATCATCTCCTTTGTTTTGTTGACGTTGAGTGTGAGGTTATTTTCCTGACACCATACTCCAAGGGTCCTCACCTCCTCCCTGTAGGCCATCTCGTCGTTGTTGGTAATCAAGCCTACCACTGTAGTGTCGTCTGCAAACTTGATGATTGAGTTGGAGGCGTGCATGGCCACGCAGTCATGGGTGAACAGGGAGTACAGGAGAGAGCTGAGAACGCACCCTTGTGGGGCTCCAGTGTTGAGGATCAGCGGGGCGGAGATGTTGTTTCCTACCCTCACCACCTGGGGGCGGCCCGTCAGCAAGTCCAGTACCCAGTTGCACAGGGCGGGGTCGAGACCCAGGGTCTCGAGCTTATTGACGAGTTTGGGGATTACTATGGTGTTAAATGCTGAGCTGTAATCGATGAACAGCATTCTTACATAGGTATTCCTCTTGTCCAGATGGGTTAGGGCAATGGGCAGTGTGATTGCATCATCTGTGGACCTATTGGGGCGGTAAGCAAATTGGAGTGGGTCTAGGGTGTCAGGTAGGCTGGAGGTAATATGATCCTTGACTAGTCTCTCAAAGCACTTCATGATGACGGAAGTGAGTGCTACGGGGCAATAGATGTATATCTCAGTTACCTTAGCTTTCTTGGGAACAGGAACAATGGTGGCCCTCTTGAAGCATGTGGGAACAGCAGACTGGGATAGGGATTGATTGAATATGTCCGTAAACACACCAGCCAGCTGGRCTGCACATGCTCGGAGGACGCGGTTAGGGATGCGTCTGGGCCGGCAGCCTTGCGAGGGTTAACATGTTTAAATGTTTTACTCACATTGGCTACGGTGAAGGAGAGCCTGCAGGTTTTAGTAGAGGGACGTGTCAGTGGCACTGTATTGTCTTCAAAGCGAGCAAAGTTGTTTAGTCTGTCTGGGAGAAAGAGGTCGGTGTCCGCGACAGGGCTGGTTTTCTTTTTGTAATCCGTAATTGACTGTAGACCCTGCCACATACATCTCGTGTCTGAGCTGTTGAATTACGACTCTACTTTGTCTCTTTGTTTGATTGCCTTGCGGAGGGAATAGCTGCACTGTTTGTATTCGGGCATGTTTCCGGTCGCCTTGCCATGATTAAAAGCAGAGGTTTGCGCTTTCAGTTTTGCGCGAATGCTGCCATCAATCCACGGTTTCTGGTTGGGGAAGGTTTTAATAGTTACCGTGGGTACAACATCACCGATGGACTTGCTAATAAACTCGCTCACCGAATCAGCGTATACATCAATGTTGTTGTCTGAGGCTATCCGGAACATATCCCAGTCCACATGATCGAAGCAATCTTGAAGCATGGAATCAGATTGGTCGGACCAGCGTTGAACAGACCTGAGCATGGGCGTTTCCTGTTCAAGTTTCTATCTATAGGCTGGGAGCAATAAAATGGAGTCGTGGTCAGATTTGCCGAAAGGAAGGAGAGGGAGGGCTTTGAATGCGTCGCGGAAGTTAGAGTAGCAATGCTGCCAGCCCGGGTCGCGCATTCTATATGCTGATAAAATTTAGGGAGCCTTGTTTTCAGATTAGCTTTGTTAAAATCCCCAGCTACAATAAATGCAGCCTCAGGATATGTGGTTTCCAGGTTACATAGAGTCCAACGAAGTTCTTTCAGAGCCGTCGAGGTGTCTGCTTGGGGGGGATATACACGGCTGTGATTATAATTGAAGAGAATTCTCTTGGCAGATAATGCAGTCGGCATTTGATTGTAAGGAATTCTAGGTCAGGTGAACAAAAGGACTTGAGTTCCTGTATGTTGTTATGATCACAACACGACTRGTTAATCATACGGCATACACCCCGCCCTTCTTCTTACCAGAGAGATGTTTGTTTCTGTTGGCGCGATGCGTGAAGAAACCGGGTGGCTGTACCGACTCTGATAACGTATCCCGAGTGAGCCATGTTTCCGTGAAACAGAGAATGTTACAATCTCTGATGTCTCTCTGGAAGGTAACCCTTGCTCGAATTTCATCTACCTTGTTGTCGAGAGACTGGACATTGGAGTAGTATACTCAGGAGCGGTGGGCGATGTGCCTGTCTACGGAGCCTGACCAGAAGACCTCTCCGTCTGCCCCTTCTGCGGCACCATTGTTTTGGGTCYCCTACTGGGATCCGATCCATTGTCCTAGGTGGTGAACCAAACGGAGGATCCGCTTCTGGAAAGTCGTATTCCTGGTCGTGATGCTGGTAAGTTGACGTTGCTCTTGTATCCAATAGTTCTTCCTGGCTGTATGTAATAAGACTTAAGATTTCCTGGGGTAACAATGTAAGAAATAATACATAAAAAAACTAAATACTGCACAGTTTCCTAAGAATGCGAAGCGAGGCGACCATCTCTGTCGTGCCATGTTTATGACATCAAGGCCAYATTTCTCTTGCTCCATTTTGATTTCCCCAGATGGACACTCAAACATCACATCCCTGTCACCTCCAGAGAGGAGAGCAGCTTCATATTTTTTTTTTTTTGTGTTGACCAAACGCAATGAATGTGACTGTCACATTAGAATAGGCAGTCAGTCCGAATTCTGCAACTCTCCCTCCTCATTGGCCCTAACCCTTTGATGATTGAATATCTGAAGGGTCTGGAGCTTCCACCATATTTTCTCCACTTTACAGATCTGCACACATCGAAGGGTTAAGGCTAAGGGGAAGTGGTAGGAAGCGAATTGGGACAGGCTATGCAACTGGAATGGTCTTCCTGTCCTGTCAGACAGACCAGGAATATGAGAGGAATCTCCATGCCCTGCGGGGGACAACGTCTGCAGACGGCAGCCTCCACGCCAAAACCACAATCCCCCCTCTCTCTCCCTCTCATCTTCCCTTCTTTTCATCTCGAGTCTTAAGTCATTGTAAAGTGTAATGAAAGAAAGATGGATGAATAATTCAGCAGAGAGACCCAGTAGCGTTTCGAAGTCCCCTTTCATGTTCCAGTGATAACACTATGGCATGCAGGCTGCAGACACCCGGTATTACAATCACTGTATTGAACCTCCATGTAGTCTAGTCGGTAATCTGGGATTTCCCATTACTGTACTCTCATTGGTAATTATGTTTCGTTTCCACAAGACTTGCCCTCATTGATAAATGGGAGCACGGTCAGACGCTCGCTGCCATAGGTTGACTCCCAAATGGCACCCTATTCCCTATGTAGTGCACTGCTAYGCACTACATAGGGAATAGGGTGTCATTTGGGAAGCAGTCTTGTCCTCATACTGTAACTTGCTAAATGGGAGCATGTTCAGTCACTGCCATTGGCTTCAGATTCAGTCTAGTCTGGCCGCGTTCCTTCAGACGAGATGAGTTTAGACAGAGCTACAGCATTAACTCTTCACTCCCAAGCAGCCCACATGGGAACCACGGCTGATCCCTTTTAGATCTCATCAACTCCAAATGGGTTTAGCAGTATTTAGCATCTGCCTTTTCCACTCTGGCTTTCAGCTGCAGATTAACTAGAGCAGAGGAGTCTGCACGCCTGTCTCTGAGTCAGGAGAACACACCTGCTCCATGTGTGAAAATCCTGATCTGTGATCTTGGCTATCTGTTGTCGAGCGACACGAAACAAGTGTAATAGATTATTGTTATGATTCACTTGCCATAGCCATATTGTGTTATTAGCTGCTCACCTGATCACATCCAAGAGACCAGACAAAATGGCTGATCACATCCAAGAGACCAGACAAAATGGCACTTGAGTAATGATTCCTTGAGAATGGGTTTTGCCATTGGCATATAATGTTACTGTGTGCACACACCTGATCACATCCAAGAGACCGCGAAAAAATAGCACTTCTTCATAATGATTTTCTTGAGAATGTGTTTTGCCTGTGGCGGCTGGCAACATTGTTATTGATATTATGCTGTGTTCTGTGAGGTCATCCGAATGGAGCTCAGAGTTCAAAGTGGCTGGGTCTGGTGTGATGCACACCACGAGGAATGAGCCAAGCAGCAGACTTATACTTTATATTCATGGAATGGGGGGTTACAGTACAAATCAAAGACAACTCAGCAGAACCAAAAACCTTCAAGCTCCTTAAATCATGTCAGGCACACACTTGGGGATTTGGCTGCTGCCGCCGAGCGGAGGCTGTCTCAGGTTATATCAAATACCACCCTTCCCTTTTGGCAATTTGGGATGGCACAGATTGGAGTTCTCTCGGTGTGAACAAACAAGTGTGTAGGCTGGAGGGGTAAACAACATCACAGAAGACCCATTCAGACAAATTAGGAACCACACCTCATAGGAACAACAATGCAATTATAACCATGATCACTAAAATATGCCACTGTAGGCATCCATCTAAGCATAGTGAGATGGTACATAGACTAGATTCATACTAATCGGATTCCTTTGTTACTATGGCTTCTGATGTTTAGCCAAAATAACAGTGGGCCTGATAATCCAATACCAACGTTTTGACTGAAGGTAGAGGGGAGAGATAGAGCAGAGAGGGAATAACGGATTTGGGGAAGGGAGGGACGATTCCCAAAAGAATCTAGAGGTTGGACCAATGCCATGTCTGAGCGTAATCCAACAGAATGGTGCAGGCCTCTCTGTGATATTTCAAAATCTTTGCCAGGCAACCCCGAAAACCCCACCCTACACCATCCGTCCTCCCCACTGGAACATAATTACAAGGCTGCCAGTCCTGATACAGCAAGACAAGGGAGATTTTGTCATAATTGGGCACACTGAACAACAAACAAGATTCATGTACACATGTCCCTCCTCTTCTATGATCTTCTAATACTAATATGCTTATGGAAACTGTTTATTTAGTGCTGCCCCAAAATGTAGGCTAGTCCACTGATCACTATGACACAGAAAGTAAGGGACCTGGCAGTGGGCATCTGAGCTCTGCTTCCCATGTCCATCTGTCCTCTCAGACCACAGCTAATACATCATCTGTTATGGTTCTGTCACGTCACCTGTCACAACCAGCCTACAAGTCAAATCTACGCAGACAACGGCATCAGAATACCACCCTAAAATCACCATAACAGCGCAAAATCAGTTTTAACAGTGATATATTTTTCTGATTTTCAATGTGTGTGTCCTAAAATGACCAACCAGGCTCACCTTGCTCTGTTTCCTAGCATCCTCTTAAAACATCCGAAAGAGCCCTTCCAATTGAAGAAGGGGTTTTTCCTCAAGGTGATGTCTTCCAGTTTATACTACTGATAGAAAAGGCCAGTCCTTGGGCATGTGCATTGTGTATCTCTCTCTGCTTGCCCTGTGCTGTCTGCCTGCAGTGGCTGCCATATCTCCCATTGTTCCAGGGCGAGTGGGGAGGCAGGCTTCCTGCCCCAATAGACCCTGCCTACTACAACAGCTGTGGACTAGCCCCCACCTCTCCTCTCTCCTCCTCCTAAAACTACTGCCTCTGCTGCTGCTGCTAAACATTAACCCTGCAGCTGCTGGTCAGGTCATAAAGGAGATAGAAAGAAAGAAAGAAAGAAAGAAAGAAAGAAAGAAAGAAAGAAAGAAAGAAAGAAAGAAAGAAAGAAAGGGGATAGGTTTCAAAAGAAATCCCACCATGTAACCAACAAAGGTATGGAGCCGTGGACACAGAGAGGATATCCGACAGTCTGGCTGGCTAGTTGAGTAATGGAATTATCCAGCCAGGGTTATTCAACTGCTTGTATAAAGAACATGGGTTCTGCGTTAAGAGGATTTTCATACCGATTCAGACGACTAATGAGGAGAGGATAGCCTCCCCCATGACCATGCAAAAGAGGGGAAAACGCTAGTGAATGAATAACCTATACATAAACAACCAATACATGAGCTAATAATTCAAATATTCAGTTTGCTTTGTAATAGCATTTTTCATCTGTGAATTGACCAAGCACTATGCAGCTAATAATGATTTTAAATAACACCTTTAATAAATGCCTTATACCAGTAGGCCAAATTGTTTCATATTTTCCAGTAAATGACCCTAATTGACATGACAGAGAGGCCTGACCTGAATGTACTTGATTCCAGAGAAGAGTTKCGGAACTCAAATAAAAAAGCCCTGGGGTTATTTCATTGTCAGTGTTCTCAGCTTCTCTCTCTCTTGGAATCTAGATTTGACCTAAGCAGCTTGCCAATGGTGCCACATTCCTATAAAAGCTTTTAAACCTCTGCCAATTAAACCATGGAATTGGATAAATATCACTGTATTGCCACATGTTGTATTGGGAAAAATGTGGCCATACCTATGCCTAAAGTAGCACTAGGTTGAGGTGCATCCTCCTTCCTGCTATCAAAGAAACAGAATCACTGTAGGCCAACCAGAGGCAGAAATCTCTGTCTGTCCACCTAGTGGTTGAAAGAGAGAATACACTTCCAACTCCATCCAGTGTCATATAAATTGTGAATGAATCTGGCTGGATACCATTATTACATCCCAAATGGCACCCTAGTCCCTACATGGTGCACTACTTTGACCAGGGCCCATAGAGCTCTTGTAAAAGTAGTGCACTATATAGGGAATAGGGTGCCATTTGGGACRTGGTRAATGCCTCTTCTCTGTCAGACATTAATCCACACGGGCATCTAACTCTATGGGATGGATGTAATGAATGGAACATTCACAGAAACAGTCTCCTCAAAGAGGGACAGAGAGGCTGCACAGGCTGACATGACCTGAATGACAGAGAGCAGGTCACATGGTACCCTGGAACTAACAGAGAGAATTACTTTTTAATAGGACGTTTACAAACATATATTTTGATAAAAATTATTGAAAGTTGTGTCTCATTATGGTAAGTGGTGAAATAAGTATAGCCAGTTACAATTGTAATGGCTTAGCAGATAATAGAAGAAATGTTTAAAAAAGGTATAATTTTTGTGAATGATATCATAAATAGGACTGGTGGAGTAATGTCACACTGCAGCTAACACAGACATATGGAAATGTCTGCTCTACCCAAAATTACAACCAATTAATTGCAGCATTACCACAAAAATGGAAGAGGCAGGTGGAAGGGGATAAAAGTAAGGAACTTGTATGTCGGCCTTATATTAAGAACATAAATGGTTAAAGAAAAGTGTGATAAATAAAAACATATACCAATTTCATTTAAGGACCAAAAACTTACAGCTGTGCCATATAAATTGCAAAATAGTTGGGAAGAGATTTTCGATGTACCCATTCCATGGCACATGGTTTATGAATTGATACGCAAAACAACGCCGGATTCAAAACTTCGAATTTTTCAATTTAAATTATTGTACAAAATTCTTGCAACTAATAGAATGTTATATATATGGGGGATACAATCTTCTCAGCTCTGTAGATTCTGCTGTGAGGAGGCAGAGTCATTAGACCATTTATTTTTGTATTGTCCGCATGTAGCTCGTTTTTGGTCACAGGTCCAGGAATGGTTGAGAGATTGCACATTTGCGTAGAACTAGATAGCAGATACTGTAGAACTACAGATAGCAATACTGGGGGATTTGAAAAGCCATAGTCAATCAATCAATAATATAATAATTATTTTAGCAAAAATGTTTATTTTTAATTTACAATCCGTGGAAGCTATGAGAATAGGAAGATTCAAATCTTTTGTGAAGCATCACAGCACAGCTGAAAAATATATGGCAAATAAAAATCCGAAATGGATGATGTTGGAAGATAGATGGGAAAGGTTGAGTGGAGCTGAAGGTGTGGACTAATAACAAGATAACAAATGTAGGGCATACGGGATCTGTGAAATGTGTATAGGTGCGGAGCTATTGTGAAATAGCACAGTTAC